>NC_089810.1:35997581-36042581 GCF_029633855.1 Hoplias malabaricus
TCTTAAAATAAACCTATACCTATAAAGGTTTAAAAATGGGTTCTAATCAGTTTATTAAATATTTACTATTTAGTCTGTAAACACCTTTAAACGCATTAATCGTTTGTAATACTTATATACAGCGTGAGTCAAAACTCAGGGGTCAGGGGGCCTATCTTATAGGTTATGTCCGGAACATGGCCGCCATCTTGAAAGCAGCCATATTGGATCCAGGGCATGTAGCATATCAAAGAAGACTATTACGGCATTTTGTATCCAAAGAAATTTAGATCAATAGTATAACAAGAGCATTTTAGAGATTAAATAACAAAAGCCATAAATCCATTAACAATGGCACATCTCCAGTTGTGATTGGCTCAGTGCCTGTGTTGAGTATCAGTAGTGTTAAGACCAGTGGGTTTTTTTTTCCTGCCCTTTTTAGCGGTTTCCCTTCACCTTCCACGACATTAGATCTGTAAAACCTGTTTTAATGAGAAGCTTAATGATGTGTTCTCTCTGCTCCTATCAGCTGCTATGATTAGCTCTGCTACGCTAACGCTAACACTAGCGTGTCTGCTCTGTAACCTTGACTCGCTCTTCTCTGCCGCTCTGTGTGTTACAGCAGGGTTATTAAATCAGATTGTGTAGTTAGTGTAGAGACAGAGGGCTGGGGCTATTGTGACTAACCTCTGTGCAAATGAAGCAGCGTGACTCAGAAAGAGAAAAGCCCGCGGCTGGACGTGGTGTTTTCCTTGGAGGAGGAGAAAAAAAAAGACCACTACACAGATCAAAGACCACCACAAGTGTGTGAGAGACTGTACTGTGTGTTTATAGGCACTGTATGTAATTCTAATACTAATAATATCTATTTTAATTCCTTGCACCCAGCGAATCTAGGTGGGCTCCAGACGCATTGTAACCCTGAACAACATGAATTGGTTACAAAAAATAAATGAGTGAGTGAATGAATGAATGTTTATTCATTCCCTGAGATGTCTTACAGTATCTTGAAAGGCATTTATTTATTTATTTATTTATTTATTTATTTATTTAATAGAGTAATTCAGTTTCCCCTAATGGTGTTTTTGTGCATCACAACAGTGAACTGCATTAAGTAGCCAAAAGTATGTGGACTCATTTGCTTAGTATTTCCTCTGAAAATAAATGAAGGGTATTAATTAAGAGGTGGAGGGGGTGGCACAGTGGCACAGCAGGGAGTGTCACAGTCACACAGCTCCAGGGACCTGGAGGTTGTGGATTCGAGTCCCACTCGAGTGTGGTGTGTTCTCCCTGTGTCTGTGTGGGTTTCCTCCGGGAGCTCCGGTTTCCTCCCACGGTCCAAAAACAGACGTTGGTAGGTGGATTGGCAACTCAAAAGTGTCCATAGTTGTGTGTGAGTGTGTGTGTGTGTTGCCCTGTGAAGGACTGGCGCCCCCTCCAGGGTGTATTCCCGCCTTGCACCAAATGATTCTGTGTAGACTCCAGACCCACCGCAACCCACTGTGTGTGTGTGTGTGTGAGAGAGAGAGAGAGAGAGAGAGAGAGAGAGAGAGAGAGAGAGAGAGAGAGAGAGAAGCCTGGTTTTTGTCCATATGTGCGGAGGTTGCTCACTGCTGTAGATACAATTCAAGGTGACCATTTTTATTGCAGGTCAATGGCTCTCTCTCTCTCTCTCTCTCTCTCTCTGTCTCTCTTTCAAACACACACACACACACACACACACACACACACACACATTCAGCTCTGTCTCTGTGTACGTTAGCACCTGTTGCTCTGTGGGATGTGACGGTTCCTGTGTGTGAATAACCTTGTGTTCATCATCCTCCACCTGCCAGACTGCATCACATCACACTCTGTGTACACACTCTATACACAAAACCCATCTCACACAAAAAAAATATACACTACATATCCATCACACACTCTATCAGATTGGAATCCTGCTACTTTTAAGGTTCTTCCAGCGTGCTCAACAATTTGATCCTCTCTTAAACAGCTGCAAATGAACCTAATCTCCATTGCTAAGTGTAGGCAATACATATATATGTTTTCTCTCAGCGTGGGCTTTTTTGACAGCTCCACCTCTTTTCAGAGACACAGTGGTGAGTGGCCTCCTCACAGTGGGAGGATGGACACAGACAGGTACGGTGAGGGAAGTGCCCTTTATCTGATGGAGCCAAATTTGGTAAAAGAAAAGGATTCTGTTTTCTCTGTAGCTGCACCTGTGTTTTTTTTTTTATTAGTTTGTGTGTATGTTTGTTTGAAGAATGGGACACTCTGCTGGAAAAGAGGGCGAATGGTTGGCAGGACACAGAGAAATGGGATTAAAAAAAACAAAACAAACGCATTAGAAAACTGACACAGGTTGTACAATGCGCTCCTATCCTGTCTGATTTGCCTCAGTGGGGAAAGAAACATATATTAACCGCAGCTGTACTCATGGTTTTTGTTGGTTGTAGTTTGTGGTCTTTCCAGAGAACAGGGTCTTTGTCTTTTTTTGTCTCGGCATCTGTTTTCTATTCTCTCCTCCATTTGGATGCATGCTGCTCCCCTCACACATTTCTGGCTCATTTCCGCGATTTCCGTGAGTCAGGACGAGTGACTGAACAACACAGCGCTACTCTATAATTAGCCTGAAATAGAGACTTCATTAACGATACACTATTCACTAGATACAACACTAACAGGCTTGAGGTCTGTGTTATTTGAGTTTGTTTCTTGTTTATGTGATTTTTAATGTGCAAAACCAATCCTAATTCAAGCTTAAGAATCTTTTTTAAATCTTTTAAACCTGTGTCCAACATTTCTTTTCCAAATGAAGGGTGTTAATTAGACATTTGTTCTTCTTCAGTGCAGCATCAATCTCTGCTTTTCTGTTGTCAGCCGTGGAAACATTAGTGAGGTCAGGTACTGATGTTGAAGGACCAGTAATGGAGCACATACACCACCGCAACTCATGCTAAACGTACTGGACAGAGCTCCATCACCCCCAGTGCTCCACAGCCTGATAGTGCAGCATTTAGCATTGAACATGGTGACCTTAGGTCTTTTTCTTTTCCGTAGATGATACAGATCTGTGTTTATGGTGGGTACAAGTTGCCCAAACACTGTTATAATGTGTGTTCACAAACTTTAAGACACAACACACTCTATCAGATTATTCTGAAAGCAGGAACAAAAAGTTGAACTTCACTCAAACTGAAGCTGTGATTCATTTTGTAGTGGAGTTGAGCATGGACAACATGTTTCGAGGCTTTTCACATCGTGTATCAAACATATTTATAAACCCATCGGACAACAGAGGTCCTATAAGCACACACTCTGTAACCTCCCTCACTCTGTGGTAGGATTAGGACCCACTGCTATAAACAGAAGCGCTTTAACCTTCAAGTCACTGGTTATTATATCATTATATTCTTGTTTTATTAGATTTAATCACCCACAGGATGTTTTTTTTATTTTGAGTCATTGTGTCTTAAACAGAGAAAAATACACAGACTTGCGTGAAGGTAATGAAGATATAGCCTGTGTGAAGTATACACCTATTTCCCATCAGATGAATTATTGGAGAGATATGTGCCGTAATTAGTCTAAAGGGAATGTCGTCTGTGCTACGCGAGCCTTGTACGTGATGTAACATAAATCTCCATTAAGTTCACGAGTCACAATAACCAATTTCTCCTTGTATGACAGTAAAAACACATCCTGGATGAAATGGGACAATTAAATGTAATAGCAGTGGATGACAGAGTATAAAGAAGCTCCCAATCCAAAGGTAGGTTTTTTTGTTTCGTTCGCTGCATTTTAAAAACAAGAACTGAGGCAAAGTTGAACCTCCAGGGCCTTCCGTTCTACTTCTAGTTCATTTTCCACCACCTTGGGACAGAACCAGTTTTATGTCCTGTGTTTAATTATTTATTCATTTATGTGTGTTTATGTATTCCTCCCCCGTCTGGACTCCCCAAGTCAATGCCTCCGCACATGCTTCCTCTCAGACATTTGAAGCAAACCACAACTTCTTTTCAAACCGCAGCTTTCAGCACTGGACAGTTCAGCACCTTTGGAGGAGAGCACTAACTGCCCAGATTTGTATGTTACAGAGAAAGAGGGTGGCTCGATTACAGATGCCTGAGGTGTCATCAGTTATCGAACAGTGCTTAGATCTGTGTGACAAGCATCTTAAACACACTAAAGAGCCACGTTTCTGTACACACACACACACACACAATATCTACAGTTACAAATGTAGGTGAGCTGACACTATTTGGCATCATCAAAAAGTTTAATTTTTGTTTAGTTTTGGTAGTAATTTTCAGTGAATCAAATGTATGGGCGGCACGATGGCTTAGTGGTTAGCACGTTCGCTCCCCATCTTGGGTTCAAGTCCCATCTGGGTGGAGTTTCCATGTTCTCCCTGTGTCTGCGTGTGTTTCCTCCGGGGTCTCCTGTTTCCTCCCACAGTCCAAAACCATGGAGGGTAGGTGAACTGGCTTCTGTCTAATAACTGTCCTGCTGTGTGAGTGAATGTGTGTGAGCCCAGATATGGATTGGCACTCTGTCCTGGGTTAAACCCTAGTACCCGATGCAGTCCTCCGGGTGGACGGTCGTTCCTGGTCGAGAGTACGCTGTGCGCGTTTGGCTGCCACTTCTCGCCAGTGTGTGGATTGACCGTTCTGAGCAGTGTGGATTGTAAAGCGTCCTTGGGTATCTAGAAAGGCGCTATATAAGTGTAACGATAGATATTTGTGGGGGCTCAGTACTTTTTTCTGCTCCTCCACAGATTGATACTGGGCAGCTTCATACCCCTCTTGGTAACACTTGTTGAACTTAATCTTATGTGCATCTGCTTCACAGCAACAAATTTATTTCATGATGTTGAGATTGCATGTCTGTGCACAAATGAACATCTGTGTCAGCAAAGTGTGTCTACAAACGTTCAAACATACACTGTAAAAAAATTCTTGTAAATTTTACGGTAAAATACTGGCAGCAGAGTTCCCAGCCATTTACCGTATTTTTACAGGAACACTAGTGTATTTTAAATTTACAGCATATTACTGTAATTGAATAATACAATAATTTACTGTAAATACTGCGATTTACAATAAAATACTGTAGCAGACTTGCTGTACATTTACAGCAATTCTTTAAAGTGTAGGGTATCATTCTAGTGTTAATACAATAGCTGTAAGCGTTATCAAAGATTGAAGAGAACAGTTTGAAAACCCATTAATTCAATAAATATGCCATAAAATTGTTTCTAATTCAATGCAATAAAAAAACATAACTTGAAACAACAGGTAATAAGGATCCCTCTTTTCTGGTGTCAGAAGTTCTGGGACTGTGTGCAGTCATGCGGTTTGATCCCCAGAGCCGGCAGGTCATGACTGAAGTGCCCTTGAGCAAGGCACCTAAACCCCTACTGCTCCCTGGGTGCCTTGGCTAGGCTAAGCTGTTCACTAATGTGTGTAAATGTGTGTTTCACAGCACGGATTGGGTTAAGATGCACAGAACAATTTCCTCTTTGTGCAATCGCAGTGGCCAATAAAGTGATTCTAATTCATATTGTAATTCAACAGTGCTCCAGATTTGCAGGATACTCAATGTAATATGATTTAGGAAATGAACTACAAGAAATGAAGGCAGAAACAGGTTACAAAATGTCCTTCAGTTGTATAACAATGGTTTTAAGGAGTTTTAAGGTCCAAGTGTGCACCTGTAATGTGTTTTTCCTCCAGTGGTGAAAAGGCCACGTTTGTACCTTTTCATAAACCCAAGCTTTTAAAGTAGACAAATAAAATAAAAAGCCTGGAGTGCAGACGGAGTGTACACTCTTAAAAATTAAAGGCACTAAACTGTCAGTGGGGTGGGCCCTCAAGGTGTTCCGTCTGGTTAGTGAGGGAACAAAATGGTACCATATTCTCATGGTACAGTGTCATGACTCAGTGCTTTTTATTTAAAATATATGAATAAAACTTGCATCTTTTACTTGGAAAAGTGAGTGTAGCTTACCTTTAAAACCTAGTTAAAATACACAATTGGACACTGATACAAGTGTTTTTTTTTTTACAGTCTACACATACTTGTCTTCCTCGCGGTTTGGTAGTAACGTCCCCTCATACGTGTTTTAATCAACCCCAGGTGTTCTGTGTTCTCTAATCGTTCCTTGTCCCTGCCCTCGTCTGCCATTCGACGTCTCAGTGTTTCATGTTCCTAGCTTTCTCTGTTCTGGTTTTTGTATTTGCTTTGTCTCTATATGACTGGCTCTTTCTCTTATGGTTTGTGTTTGTGGTTTATGTTGAGTTATGTTTAGTAGCAGTATTTTGAAGTCCAGAACTAACAGGTTGAGGAATAGAACAAAGAGCTTGACGTGATTCCTCCAAATGACCAGATCTCAGTGGAATAAAGCTTCTATGCTTCTGTGGCAGGAGCTGAACCAACAAGATAATGGCTCCACCTTGAATTTACACAAAACCTAAAGGATCTGCTACTCGCCTTGTGCCAGAGATCCCAGGAACTGTCAAAGCTCTCCTACAGTCTAAGATTCCACAGTATTCCTGAGATTCCTAATATTAAAATGTAGTGAGGGCTAGTCTGAGGTCAGTGTGAAAGCAGCTTTAGAACCGAAATCAGCTAATCATGCTGAAACTGGTGGTCGATGTTGACTTCACAAAATACTTACTGACCCATCTCTGTTTATTTTACGGTAACCAGGCAGAGCTGCAGACATCGGTCAGCAGCCTGGACGTCCTGAACCGTTTCAAGAAGCAGATTGCAGACGAGAAAGAGACGTCCGGTCAGGGCACAGGGGTCAGTTCAGCCTCGGAGAGGAAACACACATCACAAACAACAGCAGGACATCCATCTGTGTGTGATACACAAACACACAGCACTCAGGTATGGTTCCTATAGTCAAGTGCAGATTTGGACAGTCTAATTGCATGTAATTGTTGGGGTTTTAAGGTAAAATAATAGAAGACATGCACTGTAGAGAACACACAATGGGTCTGTCCCAAAACCTACCAAGCTGTCTTAACTAGAGAGCATTTTACGTCATAGTATGCGCACATACACAAACATGGGACATGTAGGCTGTCCCAGTTCTCAGGTACATCATTATGCTGCCTACTAACTGTGTTCACACTAGCAGACGACAAAGCGACAAGCGTTCGGTCGTTTCCAATGGAAGAATGTGATTCGTAGCTGAGATTCAGTGGCAAGCAGCAAGCGACAGAGCTTTAATTCAAATTTCAACTTTATGCAAATGAGTTAAGATGGGGTGAATCGACATTCTAAACGATTGGCTGCAAGAAATTCTTTGAACCAATCGCAGACACAGGGTCCGACTTCTGCTCTCCAAACACACCCCCCTGAGACAACAGGAGCAGCCTCGACACACCCACAAGAGACAAACGTGGGGCGACGTAAGCAAGTTGTCGCCTGCTAGCGTGAACGTAGAGTAAGATATCCTCATCTGGCCCAATTTTAAGGCAGCTTTGAATCTTCCTCAGACGAGAAGGCAATCCCATGACTCAACTCCCATCTATTTCACTCTTCTCCCAGAGCAAAAATTATTACAATCGCGATAAAAACAGGAAGAGTAGAATCCACTGAAACGCAGAGGTGACGCTAGCCGCTGAGGTGTTCATTTGTGGTCAAAATAAAATGATTTATAAAGGTGCTTATAAGCTACAGTGAGAGGTGTTTTTTTCTGATTATAACGCTGTAAAAAGGCCGTATCAATTGAATGAATGTTGCCTTCAAACTGAATTATACAAAGAAATATGTACGTAAATCATTGCTTTAGTTTTGAAGGCCTTAAAATCTGCTCTAAAACTGAAGAATGATGTTCATAACTAGGCCTCTGCCTCATGAGTTCTTTGTCAGTTATTTTGTATGGATTTATTCTAAATGGAAAAAATGAGAGGGATTAATGAGTTCTTACAAACTATGTTCACAATTATTTAAGACTTTTTTGAATGTGTTATAACCTCCCTGTGGGGCTTTTGCTTCTTCCCATGTGTGTGTGTGTGTGTGTGTGTGTATGTGTGTGTTTAGATATTGCTTTTGAATGAAGGTAAGGAAGTGGGGTGTGATGAAGGTGATGAAGGCGAAGGAGATGAAGGCTCTCTGCTGAGAGGCTGTTTTGATGAAGAAGAGTCGTCCAGACACTTTCAGCAGGCGGTAAAAGAGTGGAGAGAGGGAAAAGGGGCAGGAGACAGAGAGGGCGGGCGAGAACATCATCAGCACAACCGCAGGGTATCAGGTAAGACACACACACACACACATTTACCTTGACCCATATGTATTCCATAGATTGTCCCTGCCAGTACAAATATGATATGAGGAATTGCACCAACACAGAAAATTCACCCGTGTTAAATCAACATCATTAGAGTAAAGTCCTGCTCCGGGTGACTGTCTGTGAGGAGTGTGGTGTGTTCTCCCTGTGTCTGTGTGGGTTTGCTCCGGGCGACTGTCTGTGAGGAGTGTGGTGTGTTCTCTCTGTGTCTGCATGGGTTTCCTCCGGGTGACTGTCTGTGAGGAGTGTGGTGTGTTCTCTCTGTGTCTGCGTGGGTTTCCTCCGGGTGACTGTCTGTGAGGAGTGTGGTGTGTTCTCTCTGTGTCTGCGTGGGTTTGCTCCGGGTGACTGTCTGTGAGGAGTGTGGTGTGTTCTCTCTGTGTCTGCGTGGGTTTGCTCCGGGTGACTGTCTGTGAGGAGTGTGGTGTGTTCTCTCTGTGTCTGCGTGGGTTTGCTCCGGGTGACTGTCTGTAAGGAGTGTGGTGTGTTCTCTCTGTGTCTGCGTGGGTTTCCTCCGGGTGACTGTCCCACCGCGACCCTGAACTGGATAAGTTCTCCATTACAGGTACGGTCACTCTTTTAAACAAGTAAAGAACCTTTAATGGCTCAGAAGAATCCACAACAAATGCCTTTTCTGAACATTTTATGTACAGCACACATTTAAGAAAGTACTTAAGTATATTAGAAAGAGAGAGAGAGAGAGAGAGAGAGAGAGAGAGAGAGAGAGAGAGAGTGAGAAAGAGTGAGAGGATGAGGGAGAGAGAGAGAGAGAGAGAGAGTGAGAGAGAGAGTGAGAGAGAGAGAGAGAGAGGATGAGGGAGAGAGAGAGAGAGAGAGAGAGAGAGAGAGAGAGAGAGTGAGAGGATGAGGGAGAGAGAGAGAGAGAGAGAGAGAGAGAGGATGAGGGAGAGAGAGAGAGAGAGAGTGAGAGAGAGAGAGAGAGAGAGAGAGAGAGAGAGTGACTAAGTGAACAATGTGTAAAAAAAAGTCTGCCAGACTGGTCAGGTTCTGACCCAAATGTCCAGTAAATTAGCTTCTATGTGTTTTGACATTTTTCATAAAAGTGTACGAGCCTCAGGTCAGCACTAAAATGCTGAAGTGATGAGAAGTGGAGTGAAAAAAAAATTAAAGTGAGGAAAACAACTTCCCTTTACTTCACATTCGGTAAACCCAGTCCCTCTGTTACTAATTGAACTGGCCTTATTTTAGAGAGAGAGAGATAAAAAGACATTAATAACTTGCAGTTAGATAAACTGACCTGGAAAATACCTGCCCCTTCTGTGTTTATAAAAGCTGCGAAAGTACCCCACTAAAAGCAAACAGCCGTTCTCAGGTGTGTTAACAGCTCTGTAATGAGCGGTTAGTACTAAACACAGCTGGACCAAACCCACGCCTGCACTCACCTGCATTGCATTCAGAACTGTGCATCATTTCCATATGAATCAAACATATCTGCAAGTCTGTGGACACCTGCTTGTCCTACATTTCTTCTGGAATGAAGGGTAATAATCAGGAGTTTGTTCCTCTTTACTGCAGTAACAGCTTTTAACTGCCCTTCTGGGAAGTCTTTACAAGACATGTTGGAAAATTGCTGTGTGGATTTGATGACATTCAGACATGTTCATTCTATGGCATCGCTCAAAGAACCTTTTGTAGAAACTTTTTTGAGAGTGATGGCTCATCCGGGCAGCACAGTGCTAGGTTAGTGTCGCAGTCACACAGCTCCAGGGACCTGGAGGTTGTGGGTTTGAGTCCCGCTCTGGGTGACTGTCTGTGAGGAGTGTGATGTGTTCTCCCTGTGTCTGTGTGGGTTTCCTCCGGATGACTGTCTGTGAGGAGTGTGATGTGTTCTCCCTGTGTCTGTGTGGGTTTCCTCCGGATGACTGTCTGTGAGGAGTGTGGTGTGTTCTCTCTGTGTCTGCGTGGGTTTCCTCCGGGTGACTGCCTGTGAGGAGTGTGGTGTGTTCTCTCTGTGTCTGCGTGGGTTTCCTCCGGGTGACTGCCTGTGAGGAGTGTGGTGTGTTCTCCCTGTGTCTGCGTGGGTTTCCTCTGGGTGACTGTCTGTGAGGAGTGTGGTGTGTTCTCCCTGTGTCTGCGTGTGTTTCCTCCGGGTGACTGTCTGTGAGGAGTGTGGTGTGTTCTCTCTGTGTCTGCGTGGGTTTCCTCCGGGTGACTGCCTGTGAGGAGTGTGGTGTGTTCTCCCTGTGTCTGCGTGGGTTTCCTCTGGGTGACTGTCTGTGAGGAGTGTGGTGTGTTCTCCCTGTGTCTGCGTGTGTTTCCTCCGGGTGACTGTCTGTGAGGAGTGTGGTGTGTTCTCCCTGTGTCCGCGTGGGTTTCCTCCGGGTGACTGTCTGTGAGGAGTGTGGTGTGTTCTCCCTGTGTCTGTGTGGGTTTCCTCCGGGTGACTGTCTGTGAGGAGTGTGGTGTGTTCTCCCTGTGTCTGTGTGGGTTTCCTCCGGGTGCTCCGGTTTCCTCCCACAGTCCAAAAACACACGTTGAAAGGTGGATTGGCGACTCAAAAGTGTCCGTAGGTGTGAGTGTGTGAGTGAATGTGTGAGTGTGTGTCGCCCTGTGAAGGACTGGTTCCCCCTCCAGGGTGTGTTCCTGCCCAGTGATTCCGGGTCGGATCGGACCCACTGCGACCCTGAACTGGATAAGCGCTTACAGATAATGAATGAATGAATTTATAAATGGCCCATGTGCAGCTGCTCCAGCACCTCCAATTTCTTAAAAGCTTATAGAAATGTGAAAATGTTTTTAAATGAGGGATAGATTTGAGTTAATCTAAAGGGGTGTGCGTGTATGTGTGTCTGTGTATGTGTGTGTGTGTGTGTGTATGTGTGTGTGTGTGTGTGTGTGTGTGTGTGTGTGTCTGTGTGTGTGTTTGTTATTGAGGGGGCTGAGGGGCTTGCTTACATCAAAAGCGAAGGACAGATGTGATGATATTTTAACATATGTGAATATATGATATGTCACCACCCCCAAAACACACACACATACACACGCCCACAAACATGCACACAAACACACCCACAGTATCTATGTGTGTGGGCAGCGTGAATAAATGTTACATGGCAGTTAATCATTATACCTGTCACACACTGTGTGTGTTTGTTGACACCATCCTATGCACACTTGCTCATTTTTGAGTGTGTGTGTATGTGTGAGTGTGGGCTACTGTGAATGTATATGTGTCTTTGTGTGCGTAAATGTAATAGCAGTCCTCTCACATATATGGGCTGCTTCTGACAGCAAGTTGCACTCATTTACTGCCTGAATGAACTCATTTACACAGTCTGTGTGTGTGTGTGTGTGTGTGTGTGTGTGTGCACGTGTTTATTTCTGTAGACTTGCAATTAAATCTTAAAAAAGGATGGTTCAACAAGGGTTCTTTATGAGAGGGAATGGTTCTGTATAGAACCCTGAGCACTTGAAGAACATTTTGCACATTTGAAGGAGTTCTTCAGCCTGATGGAGGATGTGCTATAGATGGTTTATACAACACCTGTTAGAGAAGGGTTCTATATGGCATCAAACAAACTGTTCCTCTATTGTAACAAGCTTGACATCATAACACTAGGGGAAATGTTTCTGGTGCCGTACAGAACCCTTCTCTAAATGGTGCTATAAAGGACCTGCGCATACTGACTTTTGACAGGGGGTCGGGATCTAGACAGTCATTGGCTGCCGACGTTAGGCCCCGCCCACCCAGCACATTCTGCACACCCCGCTACATCAGCGAGAACATGCTAATCTTACCCTGATTAGAAAATGGCCGACCGGCAAACACATGTAAGCCGTATCTACTATTTTTAATGATTGTGTCTTTTAGTAATGCACAGTTCTTCACAGAGACTTACAGTCAGACTACTAGCTGGTTAATCTAGGGTGTGCAGAATGGGTGGGCGGGGCTTAACTTCAGCAGCCAATGACTGTCTAGATCCCCCCTCACAAGTCAAACGCGAGAAACTTCTGGAGGAAACAGTGAGAATGAGAGAAACGCAGCTGAGAAAAGGATATTAAACTCAAAATAGATGGTTATATACAGAAATATTCTGTTTACAAACCTGTTTTTATAACTCTCAATATTAATGACAGTTTTCTCAATTACAAAATGTCATTTATTGATAATGTCAGAAATTAAGAACCTATTTTGACGCCATAATGAATAACTGTTTTCAAAGCTATGAACAGAAAATGTAATGTTTAATAGTAATCTCAGTGTCTACTTCTCTTTCTTTCTCTCTCTCTCTCTCTCTCTCTCTCTCTCTCTTGCTCTCAGTGGAGGTGATGGGGACTCAGGTTGGAGAGAGGATGGAGCGGGAGGTTGTTCATATTGAGTTTAAAGAAAACAGTCTTAGTTTTGCAGAGAAACTGCTGCTGAAGAAGCACCGCAGGTGAACAAAACTCCTTATTCATCCCGTAAACATAAAGCTTTGTACCCAAGCGGACGCTAAGGGGTTTCACTCAACTTCCTGAGCCCCAATTAACTCCCCATACAGGATCAATTAATGGCTTAGCTGCTCTTTATTTAAAGCCAGCAGCCGGAAAGAAGAAGCTTGGTTAAAAAACAGAAAGAATTGTGAATCTCTCGAGGTCCCACTTTCCTTTCCTGTTTAAATTTGGTCTTAAATTAGCGGACGTGTATGTGTGTATGTTCTTAGGAGCTTCAGGGATTTACACCAATCAGCCATAACGTTAAAAAGACCTACTTGCTTCTACACTGTGCCCAATTTTATCAGCTCCACTGACCATACAGAAGCACATTGTAGTTCTACATTTACAGATAATTTGTTAGGCTGTGAGGGTCCTGACCATTGAAGAGCAGGGTAAAAGGGAGCTAACAAAGTATGCAGAGCAACAGGTGGATTACAGTCTGTAACTGTAGAACTGCAAAGTGCTCATATATGATAAAAAGAGCTGAAAAAACAAGGCCCATTGGCGTATACAGTGAATTAGTGACTGGTTTTTGAAATATAGGGCATAGAAATAACAGATGAAGCCATATAATTGTTATTAATTTTATACAGATGCAGTTGTTTAATGAATAAATAAATAAACAAAAGGCTACATCCCAATTGTGTACTTAATAATAATATTAACTAGTGTTTACATATATAGTATGTTGTATAGTTACAAGTGTCAAAGATACTAAAATATTATACTTTAAAAATTCACAGTGCACACTTTATAAACCAGTCGCTTTATGAGTACGATAATGATCCAATGGGAAAGAGAAAGGGCGGAGTTTCTCACGTCTGGAAGGAAAGGAAGGCCCTCTATCCCAATACTGTCCTACTCCCTACATAGTGCACTTCACAGATTATAAAACTAATACTACTACGTTCAGACTGTGCACTAATTGCACTATTTTAGTGCCATAACCTTTATTTTCTGACCTACATTGTGCACTACACAGTGTGGAGGGAGATGTTTAATATTAAGCTTTTAAAACAAAATGGCAGACAGCTTTGCAGCTGCAGCTTGGTACGATGCACGGTCATAGCCTCAGTTCATTATGTCCTGTTTGTATATAACTGTGTACTACGGCACGGTGGCTTAGTGGTGAGCACGTTCGCCTGGGTGGAGTCCCATCTGGGTGGAGTTTCCATGTTCTCCCCGTGTCTGCGTGGGTTTCCTCCGGGGTCTCCTGTTTCCTCCCACAGTCCAAAAACATGGAGGGTAGGTGAATTGGCTTCTGTCTAATAACTGTCCTGCTGTGTGAGTGAATGTGTGTGTGCCCAGACATGGATTGGCGCTCTGTCCTGGGTGAAATCCTAGTGCCCGATGCAGTCCTCCAGGTGGACGGTCGTTCCTGGTCGAGAGTACGCTGTGCCGCTTCTCACCAGTGTGTGGATTGAGTGTTCTGAGCAGTGTGGATTGTAAAGCGTCCTTGGGTATCTAGAAAGGCGCTATATAAGTGTAACAATAGTGTACTAATCTGCTAAACTCTTACTTTTAAGGTTAGTACATAGTATATACTGTGTAGTATTAGTGTGTAGTACACAATTGGAATGCAGCCATAGCCATTATTTTGAGAATAAATGTATTATATCAAATATAAATCACTTTTGTTTTTTGACAATCGAAAAGATTGCTAGAACATCACAGTTTTTGGTCAAGAATAAAAAGTAATGTTACCTTAACTGATACTGATATTATAGTTTTATTCTCTAAAAAGCAGTTTTTCTGAAGGCATTCCTTGATGGAGGACATTATTTAGCTCTTTATTCTTTAAGAGCTCAGATGATGTTCTAGGTCACAGTTTCCTCCTGTGTTCAGGGATGTTCTCTCTGACTCAGAGTGCAGAACAGACCCAGAATGTTAAGCAGAAAGTGATTAAATTAGTCGGCGATGGACCTGGCTGGTGTGAGGAAGGCTTTGCCAAAGTCATATTCACAGGAGAACAAGTCAGTTTTTGGGTCAACGTTTCTGCCTCCAAGAAATGTTCCATTGACCTCGTCCTGCTCACAGCTCAGCAGCCCCCTAAAGCACAGAAAACACTGACTTAATATACTCCAAAAACACACATATTCTCTAAAATACACACGTATGCTCAGAAAATAAACCCATAATATTTGTTAAGAATAACCAGCATACTGCAGTTGTCCTCATTTTCCACCCAACTCCAACATTCCTATATATGTCCTACCAAATAAATAAGAACATTCTCTACCAAACAGTCAATATCCTCCACAAAACATTAGCCTTGTGTGGCACTACTTACCAACATCCAACAACACTCCAGCATTCTCCCACAATGACCTTCTTTCTTCTAGTATTCATATTTATAATATTCCAGGTTTAGTAAGTAGAGGGAATCCACTACAGACTCCAGCAATCTCATATAGGTTCATTGCTCCAACCAAACACAGGGATTTATTGGTGTTTGCTGCAGAATTGTCAGCTGGATGTTGAATTAGACGTTGGGGTTTACAGCTAAAATAGCTTTCATATTTCTCACCCATAGAGAAATTGCAGGCTCTGGAGTTTGAACCCATACCACATTTGATTTTGGAGATATCTGATAGTCTTGAAAACAAGTGGAAAAACTGTTAATAAATAATGTATGTATTAGATATTTCATAACTATGCACCAAATGTTGTAAGTCTAGAGTTATATACATGTATTATATATAGCTTTAAGTGCAGAGTGACAATAAAAGCAACAGCTTCTTCCTCTTAGAAAAAAATCTTTTAAGCGTTTTGAGCTGTGTCAACGTTGCATAAGTGTTATATTGTTGCCATGGTTTTTGGGTCGGCTATTCTAAGGGTCTCAATTGTGAAGCCATTAAATTGCCTTTATTTCAATATTGCAGTCTGCAGAGGAACAGGACGCTCAGTGCCCGGTGTTTGTGTGTGTGTGTGTGTGTGAGTGTGGATAAGCAAGACTTAGCTTGAGGGGAAATGCTAAAAAGGAGAGAGGGAAGCTAAAGGAGGAGAAGAAAGCATGAATGAGCGAGACATTCTTTTGCTTTTCTCTTGTAATGCCCTTGTATGTTAAATTGTTGTTTAAAGGGTGAGGAGAGGATTTGGAGAAAAGCCTGAGGGCTGGGGAAGGGAAACTCAGCTGGGGTTCGCATAAGCACGCTTTGATGTTGGAGGAATCAACACACTGCTCACATTTGTGTCTATGTTGACCGTTTGAATTTTAAATCTGATGGTGGAAAACGCACTATATGTCAAAAGTTTGTTGATTATCTTATAATCAGAGATTTCCACTATTTTAGGTGCAACTCTGCACAGATGGTTTAATCTTCATCTAAAATCTAATGCCTAGCATGGGCTAGAGTGGTGTAAAGACTCTCAGCACTATGCTGTAGAGCAATGGAACATCTGGTGGCATGCTTTAAGGTTATGCTGCTGTTTATGCAAATGTGGTCTTTAAAGTTGATGCTGCTGTCCCTGGTCCTTTTTGAACTTAAATCCAGGGCCATGGAGAGCAGCATCTAGAGTTGTTGATGCTTGTGCTAGCATTCAGCCAGAGGTTTTGGTAAAACCTCTCATTTTTAAAACTGGCGTTAAATCAAGATGGCCACCGTCTGAATCACCATCTGCGAAACTTTTCATTGTATATGAGTTTCCTATTGCGGGGAGGCTCAGGACTCACCGCGACCCTAAACTGAATAAGCACTTACAGACATTGAATGAATGAATGAGTGAATAAGACACCTGTATATACATGAACTAAATTCTGAATACATTAATTTAGAATTAGTAACCAGAGTGATGTTCAGAGATTTTTTTAGCTCAACATTTTGCTGCTTGGCAGCTGTAGTTTACTGTTGACAACTGATACTACTGCCTACTGACTACATTTTGGCCCTTAGCAATAAATAATGTGAATTGTTATATTTTATTGTGTGTATTTTCTGTTTTATAAAAGCATGTGGTACTTTTTTAGGACTAACAGAACTCCTAAATCAGCTTGACCTGTGAAGCAAAGCAGTAAAGTGTTGATTAATATGTAAAGCGAGCTAGTCCCAAATGCAGGTCCCACTTAAAGGTCCAAATACCATGCATTTCACTCAGATTAGTGTGGCATCTATCACTTTTGAGGTAAAAAAACAAAACAAGTTTATTTATGATAAAGCACATTCCTTACAAAATTATCAGCACCCTGTGAGTGAGGTTGATCAAGGTGTTGTCTATCAATGGATGAATGGCATCTGTAATTTGATTATGAAAGTGACTTTTATTTTGAAAAAAAAAACATTTTGCTAAAATATGACATATTAGTCCAAATTAATACAATGTAAAACATGTATAGCTTATGAATATTGATTTAAACGTTTTGTAGACAATATTCATATAAAGTTTTACCCTCATTTCTCACATGTATGGAGATGAATTATGACTGAATACAATGGAAAAATAATAAAAAGAAAAAGTGGATGCTAGGTTAAATTTATGCAAATAAGACGTTTCCCTAGGTGACAGCTATCCCGAGTCTAGTTCTCCATTTTAGCGAAATACCCATAAAATGGCATTGTAAATGCAGCATTAGAACAGAATTGACCATATGTCTTGTTATTACACCGCCACAAGCACTAGGCTACTCCCCATTCCCAGCTCTGAGGAGCCCAAACTCTGCACTTTTCTGTTGGGTTTTTTAACGAAGCAGTAGACGGATGGATTTGCAGAGTCAGCTTATTAAAGCCACGTCTCCCTTAGTCGCAGTCATTAACAATGAGCACAGGAAAATCTCCCACACGCAAAGTATACACGGATAACTAAATATTAACCTAAACACACTCCTAAACTGAGAGAGAGAAAAGAACATACTGCAGCTAAAGAGATGTACAGGGTTTAGAGGGGAGCGACGCATGAGACACTTGGCTATAAACCCCTTGCATAATCTCAGAACAAAACCGTTATTAATAGAGGAGGACACTCTGTAGCAGATGCACATGAACACATGGCCACAAACATTGGCTAGTGGAGCAGTGGAACTGTGTTCTCCAGCCTGTTGGCATGGTGTTTTGATTCAGAACTAATCATATCATATGAGCAGGCACTCATAAAGATCTCCCTCATTCATACAGGTCTAGAAGGTTGTGTCCTAAATATAAGTCTCATGAATGCCATACCACACACATTTCTGCTTGTGTTTGGTCAGGGTTCTCATACCTAGTTGCTAACCACCAGCATTACTGGTCATATCTCTATACCATAGCTATCAATAACATCAGATAGATGTTCTGATTGGATTCTCGTTTGCTGCATTAGGTTTATGCTCTCTTATTCTCTCTTTCAGAACTCCAGTTGAATCCTGTCATCCATTTTCCGACCTGAAACCCCATCCAGACACACGCTCACTCACAAGCACACGGCCTGAGGAAGAGAGCTACGAGCTAACAGGTTAGCATAATTCCCTCAATTGTTAATGCTACAGAGTCAGTGGAGTGTCCCAGTCACAAAGCAGTACAGTAACAAAGCTCAGTACGACTGAAGACAGAAAAGGACTTAGGAAATAAATATGGAAAGATAAAATGTAGAGGAATGAGCAGAAACTCAAAAACACAAACACTAACAATTGCCAAGCCATGACAGTCTGAACAGTGAAAAAACTGTAAATACATTCATCAGTCAAAACACAAATTTTAACATCTCTTTATTGGAAAACATTCATTGATCATGTATTAAACACACTTGTTTATTATGGAAATATTCTGTAATATCCATATTGTAACAGAAAACACTAACTTTTGCATTAATTTTTTGTGAAAAATACATTTTGTCACTGTTAAATATCCAATCTATAATGGGTGGTACATGTGGCCAAGGTGCCCCTGAATCTCATCATACACCAAGCCCAAATATACGGCCTGTTCCCTTACTCCTTTCTGGACAGTGCCCCTTTAAGGGCCGTATAAAGGTCATTTATTCACAGTATGGTTAGGTCTCTGTCTCCAATCTCTTATTTATCACAGTATTTATATGTTAACTCTCAAAACCATGTTTCTTACTTGTTTTTTAAATGGGTTTTTATTTTTTTACAGAGTACATTGTCAGAATAATTGTCACTGTGGTGGTACCCTCAAACGTACATATTCAGGAACTTTAATTATGGAACTTACCCGACCCATATTTTATATTAATTGTAGATTTTTAAGTTGTATTGATTTTATACAGGGTTGATTTTATATGATTTTATATGGTGGCGCAGCAGGTAGTGTCGCAGTCACACAGCTCCTGGGGCCTGGAGGTTGTGGGTTCGATTCCTGCTCCGGGTGACTGTCTGTGAGGAGTGTGGTGTGTTCTCCCTGTGTCTGCGTGGGTTTCCTTCGGGTGACTGTCTGTGAGGAGTGTGGTGTGTTCTCCCTGTGTCTGCGTGGGTTTCCTCCGGGTGACTGTCTGTGAGGAGTGTGGTGTGTTCTCTCTGTGTCTGCGTGGGTTTCCTTCGGGTGACTGTCTGTGAGGAGTGTGGTGTGTTCTCCCTGTGTCTGCGTGGGTTTCCTCCGGGTGACTGTGAGGAGTGTGGTGTGTTCTCCCTGTGTCTGCGTGGGTTTCCTCCGGGTGACTGTCTGTGAGGAGTGTGGTGTGTTCTCCCTGTGTCCGCGTGGGTTTCCTCCGGGTGCTCCGGTTTCCTCCCACAGTCCAAAAACACATTTTGGTAACTGGATTGGCGACTCAAAAGTGTGTGTGCGTGTTTGTGTGTTGCCCTCCAGGGTGTATTCCCGCCTTGCACCCAATGATTCCAGGTAGGCTCTGGACCCACCGCGGCCCTGAACTGGATAAGGGTTACAGATAATGAATTAATGAATGAATAAAAAATCAATGGTTGCTACAAAAGCATATATCTTATACATTGCAACACTTTATTTTACTGTGAAATTCTGGCAACCACAGCTGATGTATTCTACTGTAAATTATATATATATTTATTTATTTCATAACAGTGATGAATTAATTCTTCTCGCTTACCATTTTCAAACTAAATATTTATTAATATTTTTTTAAATAAAATGCTAATTGTCATTTTAAAAACTGCACAGAAGTCACATAAAATAAAAATAGCCACAGAATGTTTGAATTGTGAATTTCATTTATATGTTACACAAAATAACCTTTAACACTTATCTGTTCACGTAGCACCACTAGTGAATAAGTCCACTTTTAAACAAATTGTATGTGTTTCCCACATTTACTAAATCAATACATGAAATCAGAGCAGCCACTGCTAACTCAGCGATGATTGACACACACACACACACTCTGCAGGAAAGTATTCCACTCCTTCGCTAAAGTGAGTGGAGCTCCAGTGCCAGTCCATCAGAGTCCGGCAGTGAAGTCTAATCTCAGGCTGTTATTGAGGTTGGGGGCTGGTGGGTGAAAGGGAGAGATCTAAGATCTGTGCTGTGAGATTAAATCAGAGCTCTGGATCTGACAGCTGTGCTGATATCGGAACATCGCTGTGAGGATTTGATTGCGGCCACGAGAGCATCTGTGAGATCAGGCACTGATGTCGGATGATCATTTCTAGAACCTGGACCTGTTTCGTTTGTTGCTTTTCTGCAGAGATTATACACAGTGGAGTGTCTAAAAATGTTTGGAAACCTAACAACGAAATGTAGTGCTTTGTACTTTGCTCCAAAAACTAAACTGAAGAGAAAACAGGAAAAACATTAATAATAATTCTGAATCGTACCAAAATAATAACATTGCATTTGAAAAATCTCATGATGCACCAAACCATTGTTAAGGAGTCATAATTGGATCATGTCCTTCATGATTTACAGCCCTGACCTTAACTCTTTTGGACAAAATCCTGCAATCCATTTTACTGCCACCTGAATGTGACCTCTCCCATATTCCCCTCTTTAAAAGTCTTTTATCTCTTTTCTGACACTCCTCTTTGCCGTGAGTAAGGCCTTAAATGTGACTTTTAATCAGGACTTGAGGTCCAAGGGTCACAGTCTTGACCCTGTTCCCGGGAGACGGTGAGCTTTGTTTTAAGTCGGACAGGACGTCTCGGCGGACAGATAGAAGCATCCAGCTCTGGAGATTTGGGAAATGGAGGCTTTTTTTTTTTCTGGCCCCTCGCTCATGAATAAAACATGTGTTTTGCACATGGCATTTGGACAGGACTTCACTGCGCGAGTTAATTGCTTTTGGCCGTTTGTTCCTTTGGGCCATTTCCTGATAATCGTTGTTGCAAGTCCAATAGAGGATATGAAAGTGTTGACTTTACGTAACTGTTCAAATATTTTAAAAGGAAATGAATTCATTAGTCTTCATTCAGGAGAGGGGACTCTGTGAGTGGACTCTAAATGAGTGTCCTCCTCCTTCAACCGTCACTCTGTTCTTGTTCGTCACTCGGCACCCCACCCCACTGCATCTGCATTTTGTGTTGTTATCTGCTGCCGCTCTCTAACAAAGCACAAAATATTGATGCTGTGTACAAAGCTCATAGAAGTTAAAAATTGTGAGGAAATTGCTGTTTTTTATGCGTTTATATGTTTTCAATCTATCGGGAGATACTGATTCATATTGAGTGAACCAGCGGTTTGCTGGACATTCTCTTCCTGATTGTGTGAGGTGCTTTGAGGTCTGGGAGGAGTTCAGAGTAGAAGCGATGCTCCTTCACTTTAAGAGGAGTGTGGTGGGTCCTTAGAGCCACTGGTGTGGTGCAGGCCCATCTGGGCTGGGGCTCCACTGAAACTCTCTGGGTGTCCTGTGGTACCTAGCACTCTGACACTGGGAGATTGGCAGCAGATCCATGAAAGATCCTGTGGGTTGTAAGGTGGGCCCTTTATGTCTGGATGTTGGGAACCCATGGCCTTGTCATTCATTGGCTGGTTGTTATTTTTGGATCAGGTTTGGTGGGTGGGGGCTGCTGCCTGCCAGGGGAGCCCTGTTCAGGCCCAGTGGGCTGGCCTTCATGGTCTGACTCCTGTCTGGGCGGGCCAGATTCTTGCACTTGGCAATTTGTGTTTAGTTGCTGGTTGGTGTGTTAGTCCTACCTCTAAATAGGTGCCATTGTGACTGGCTGTGGGTTTTTAAAACCTTGCATGTTGGTAATTTTGATGCGGCTGATTGATGTATAATTAATGCTAACAAAGTGAAAGTTATCCTCTAAATATGGGGGACATATTTGTGTATATATACATATAAGAAAGGGAAAATGACATATCTGAATACCCCATCTAGTGATGGATGAGGGGGCCTATCTTTTAGGTTTTGTCTGGAACATGACCGCCATCTTGAAAGCCACCATATTAGATCAAGGGCATGTTTTTCCAATAGGAAGATGGTAATGTAGCATATCAAAGAAGACCAGAATTGTCTCAGAAATCGATTGCCACAATCAGATTTGCAATATCTTTTGTAGTTCAAAATTATCAACATAGAAATTTCAAAACCTTTGTTGTTCATTACAGGCTCGGCCAGACCCTAAATGCTCAGTTCTACCTGACATTGCTATAGAAAATAGTGTTCCCATTCATTCTGACCAAAGATGGCACTGAGCATTTAGGGACTGGCTGATATATAGATCGTGGCTGTCCAATTAAAAACACGTATCTCCCAAAATAACTTAAAAGTAACTTTACAGGAGAAGGGGAAAAACCTCCTCTACATTCAAGGGAAGTCAATGCAAAAGTTCCAGTAATTTTGGAACATAACTATTGGTTAATTCTTCATGAAATCACAGAATGTAAAGGACACCTGCTGTGTTCAAATGATGTAGTAAATTAAAAATGTACAAAATTGGACAGTGACTTTGCATCTTTGTCATAATTTATATATAGAAAACAGTGTATGAAATGTTGTGTGTTTTTTGTTTCACTCCTCTTTTGTAATCTCTGTGTGTGTGGTATCTGTGTTCTGCAGCTGAGGAGATGGCTCTGCACGAATACTGCAAGTCTCTGTTTGCAGTGTCCAACCCGGTAGGAGGAGAAAAAGCAGAAAAAAGGTCCAAATCCTGGCTGAGCATCACAGAGATAGACGAGGTAAACCTGAGCCGTAGTGGCCGTTTTCTCTGAGGCTGTCGTACCAATCACTCGTGGGCACAAACAGTCCAGATATGCACTATCTGGACTCTTTCGTATCGTAGCTGACCCCATGACGTGAATTCAGACTCCCCTACTTTAATCTCCTCTCTCTCCAGGCTTTTCCCTCTCAGTTGTTTTTATGCTTTTAATTTTTTCAGACCGTTGGGGACACTCCGGCGTCTGGTTCTTCTGGAGTCAAGCAGGGACATGATAAGAAAAAGTAAGCCATGTTATGTATAGGGAAGTGATTTCATGGATGAAAAACAAAAGTGGGTTTCCCAGCATGCCTTGAAAATAAGATGGGCTTTTGATCATTTTTCTCCTGTGTCCTGGCGTTTGGTGATAAACCACCAATCAAAAGTTTGGAATAACTGCTTAGTAATGTCCAGTGTGCAGCTTTAATGTCCAATGTTCAGTTTTGGCACAGCATCATGTTTAAAAAATCTATAGTCATAAATAGAGCGATGTATTCCATAAAATCAAATCCAGAAAAACACTGAGAATGAAGTGGTAAAAAAATTAGCATGTTGACATGTTTGGTAATCATAACTGACTTATAAGAAAAATAACGTAACTTTATATAACTAAGTTGCTTTTGTGATGTATCATTGCTTTTCTTTTATTTAGTGTGTAAATATATTGCTGTTATGATTAATTATAATCTTATATTAAAAAGCCAATAACAAAGGTAATAAATAAGGATATTTTAATGCAATGATCGTTTCATATTTGGCTTACAGTCTGCTACCTGGCCTCCAGCCCAGAGCTGAATAAATTTGCAGATGTGTGTTTTGTTTATATGATCCTACATGGTTTGGCTTCTCATCCTCAAACTGCTTTTGTTAAGCAAAGACGACTGAAAATAGGGCCACTATATAGTGGTATAATATAGTGATACCCATGAGGAAGACATGCAGTTTCTCAGTAACAGAAGCTCAATCTTGGGGAGAGTTTCATATATAAAATAACACACTACATTTGGCTGAAAACCCATCAAGAACGTTATCCTTATATTAGTTACAACAGGTAAATTTGGAACTTTTGCTCCTGTGCTCCCCCTTAAAGCTGTAGAGTATGGTGTACCCACCTCCAACAATGTACATAGTGCAGTTTCCACAAACCTATATAAGATTCCAATTAGGCTATAAATAAACAAACAAACAAATAAATAGTACATTTAAAAATATTGTGATATACTGTGAAACAGCCAGAATTTAAAATAATAGCGTGATACTCATTTTTGGCCACACTGCCCGGCCATAATTAATGCTTTATTTGATTTTATTCATTTTCTGTTGTTGTATATATCTTTTACCTGCCCTAATGACCTCTTGATGGCCAAACTGCATACAATGCTTCCTGATTATTAGTATACAGGAGCAAAGGGAAACTAGGCAAGCCTAGTTTAGCCGGACCGCCGTTAGCCATATAGCCATTGTCACAAAGGTGTTTGTGGCATTTCAAAAACAGCAAAGCTCAAAATACATCCCCTTGTCATTTGAAGGTCTGGAGAAGCTTTGGTGCTTCATAATAATGTCTTTATTTACAATAATAACAAACAATAAAAATAGTTTATCTTGTCAGTTGCTGACAGTGTGTGTATGATCATGGAAAGCCTGTTGTTTTCTGTTCATACAAAACTACAAAATTGAAGCACCATGTTGAGATGACATTAAAGCAACTCGTTTACCAGACAGCAACAAGATAACATTTTGACATTTAAGTTTTTGAACATTTCTAAAAACCAAGCACCTTGACATTTTACCAAGCAAGTAATCTATACTCGATAAATGAACAAGGCATCACTGGGAACTACTTATTTATTACTGACTTGCATTTCTATAAGGGTCCGACTGATAAAACGGTGCTGTAACAAATTCACAGCCTCGTTTATATTGAGTAACACCTCGCTTTGGGGTTCTGGCTTTAATAGTCTGGAGATTTTGCCCATTTTTGTGTGAATTTAAACTAAATTTGTGCAGATGTAATTTACTCATCAGAAAGTCAGTAACGATGAGTTGTGTCCGTGAATTTGTGTCGTTATAGGGAGAGACAAGATGACTTTCTGTTTGTTAAATATATAGTAGAAAACAAAAGGCTGGGTCACAGAAATATTCTCCAAACATAAAGAAGAGACTGTGATAAATATTACCTCAACAACTTTCAACACATTTCTGTTGGAGGCTCCAGTAAAACACTGAGCTGCTCACTGCGGTGGATGGTGGACCTACAGCTCTGAAGCATCGCCAGTGTGTCACAATTCAGTGGTTCACATTTGTACCTTAAAATTATAGCTTCAAAATTATTGTTATGGTTCACTGACCAGTAGTATAGGAGAATAGACTCTGTCATTGCTATTTCAAATTCAGCACTGTAGAAACTGCACTATGTGGAGGAAACCCTGAGGTCAGGACAGTGCTGTAAAAGTGAATTACACTCTGCAATGGTAAGGGGAGGCCAGGAGCAACAATACCAAAAGACACCAGTTAATATGATTTACAAACTTCTGAATAGTGACATTTTGTTAATCCTAACTTTTTCTTTGGGCCCCTAATAGAATGAACGAAGAAAGTGGGGATTCATTTACCTCTTCAAGAAGCCACATAGAAGTTTTACCTATTGAAAGAGCTTCACTTCAGTCACCAAAACGTCTCCTAGCATCATCATCATCATCTGATAAGTTCTCATCAGCATTCCAATCTCACGAGCTCCACATTTCAACATCAGATCTCTCATCTGAGTTCACAAGGGAAGATCAGCAAGTGAAACACAAACTTCAAAGAGCACAGTCACCGACTCTTAGTAACTTCCCAAAATCACAGATTCCAAGAAGCCCAAAGTTCACATTTACAGAAACCATGCTTTCCTCTACTCCTCTGTCCTCCATGACCAGTGAGACCCAACACCAGCGAGGCCCTCAGAACCAAGAATTCTCTCTTCTACCCCCACCTCACTGTGCTTCACCTGTGTTCCCTATAATTCCTGACCAAAAACTGAACCAAAAATCACTAGAATCTAGCCATCATTCAAGACCACTCATTCCCAAGTCACATTCTCTAGCTTCTAGCCCAAGACCTGCATTTCTCAAGGCATCTTCAAATTCTTCAATCACCAGTGAAAAATCAGTGGCCCTCAAATCCACTTCAGGTTCTCCAGCCAATAGCCCAAGACCAGTAATTCCTAAGCCCACTTCAGGTTCTGCAAGCCCCACACCAAGACCAGTAGACCTCGGATGTACTTCAGAATCTCCAACCACTGACTTAAGATCTGTAGTCCTTAAGTCTGCTGTTGATTCTCTAACCATCAGCCCAAGAGCAGTAGGCCTCAGGTCTACGTCATATTCTCCAAATTCTAGTCCAATTCCAGCAGTCCTAAAGTCCACTTCATATTCCCCAACACCCAGCCCAAGACAAGTAGACCTAGAGTGTACTTCAGATTCCCTGACCACCAGCCAAAGTCCAGTACACGTCAAGTCTATGTCAGATTCTCCAACTTCAACCATAAGACCTTTGGACCTCAGTTCTCCTAAATATTCTTTAACCTCCAGCTCAAAAGCAACTGACACTCCATCTCAGAGCTTCAGCTCATTGCCTCAGCAGACATCAGTTCCTGCAGAAGCAGTATTGTCCTTGGAGTACCTGGAGGATGATTCCTTGGATTTAGCTGACTGCTTTCATCTACCAGCAATCTCTGAAAATTCAACAGACCTATATGTGTCACCTCCACCTCGCAGCTCTCCACTTTCTCCGTCACTGAGCTTATCAGGTTGGTACATATAGACACACAGGGTCCAGGAGTTTGATGGGTGCATCCTTAGGGCTCCAGACCACTAGTGGTCCATGTGAGCAGTTAAGACAAAATATAGAATATTGCTTATGGGCGATGGTATGGGCAGTGCTTCAACAAATATAAACTCAAAGAAACAAAGTGAATAATGATGGCTACATAGAAAGAGTGAAGCTGATAATGATATATATTCTTTGACAACATATTTTTCACAACAGAAATTAGATGAAAACGAGGTAAAAATAAACATTTGAAGATGAGAATTATGAAAAAATATTTAGCAGGTTTTGTAAACGAATGAAAACTAAAGGGTAGTGTGAAAGACTGATAAATAATCTGTTATTTCTGATTTGAAAACAGATAATCACAAGGAAATACAAACAGGGCAATGCTCCGTCTCTGCTGTTGTCAGGGTCACAATGCTTGATGAAATGTTTCTTTGGGAGTTGACTCTTCTTCACTTTGTTTAGTCCGCCCGACCGCTCTCAGTG
The DNA here is from genome assembly GCF_029633855.1 of Hoplias malabaricus. Classification (NCBI taxonomy): domain Eukaryota; kingdom Metazoa; phylum Chordata; class Actinopteri; order Characiformes; family Erythrinidae; genus Hoplias; species Hoplias malabaricus. The sequence goes on from NC_089810.1 coordinate 36,024,635, forward strand.
TACAGAGACACTGCTCGGCAGGACAGCTTCGGAATCATGCTCTTAAAATATTTTTGTAAATTTCAGAGTGAGGAATAAAGAGGGTTTTTAAGGGAAGATTCACAACAGAAGAATCATATCTTTGAGCATCCTCGTGCCGCTTGTATCAGCAGTTGGCCATGTTGGTAAATGTTAATGTTAAATATATGCAAAATATATATTGAACATCCTTTAAAATAGTAAAACATACATGACTAAAATTAGGCAGCTTTTGTAATGTAATGATTAAAACTAGACTAATGCCCCATCCACATGGATCTGGATAGTTTGAAAATATCCTCATCCAGACGAATATGAAAATGGTTGCATTATTATACCAGTCCTGTAGGGGGCCATAGTACCTCTTTAAGAATATACATCAAAACACCATGAAGCATGAATGAAACAGAGGTTTAATCCCAAATCACTCCATACTCCCTATGTAGTGCACTATGCAAGTCATGAATTTACTGAATCTAGATCTTAATAGTGGGTGGCACGGTGGCGCAGCAGGTAGTGTCGCAGTCACACAGCTCCAGGGGCCTGCAGGTTGTGGGTTCGATTCCTGCTCCGGGTGACTGTCTGTGAGGAGTTGGTGTGTTCTCCCCGTGTCCGCGTGGGTTTCCTCCGGGTGCTCCGGTTTCCTCCCACAGTCCAAAAACACACGTTGCAGGTGGATTGGCGACTCGAAAGTGTCCGTAGGTGTGAGTGAATGTGTGTGTGTCTGTGTTGCCCTGTGAAGGACTGGCGTCCCCTCCAGGGTGTATTCCCGCCTTGCGCCCGATGATTCCAGGTAGGCTCTGGACCCCCCGCAACCCTAAATTGGATAAGCGGTTACAGATAATGGATGGATGGATGGATCTTAATAGTGCAGTACATATTTCTAATACAACATTTATTTTTTTTCATATGTTTTTCATACAATTCATTTATAGTGAATTTGGAGAGCGTTTTCAAGTGATCTTAAACACTGTTTTCATGTGGACAGGAGGCAAAAACCCAGACAAAACCTTAATTTTTAAAAATATCACTTATCCATGTGGAAGAGGTTGACAACAAATAAAAATTAATGACTAAAAACAGACGAAACCTTATACACAATTTAGTAAAAAGACTAACACTAAAAAATAATATAACAAGATGTTGTAAGAAATATTGCAGAGGTGATGGACTGGGTTTTGTCCAGGATGTGTTCCTGCCTTGTGTTCAGTGATTTCAGGTAGGATCTGGACCCCAAAACCTTGTTCAAAAGTTACAGATGATGAGTGAATGAATAAATACTTGCTTCACCTGCCTATGAGCTCAGATTTTAAAAGGCAGTGTTTACAGTTGTATATAGTTGTACTTTTTGTTGTTACCAGCTGACTTGCCATGTAGCAGAGTAAAGCAAGTTTGAATAAAGCAGTTTGAACATGGCATATTGAAAGTAATAGTTTTGTATATAGCTTTGCCCAGCCCTTTTCCTACCCTCCTTCAAAAGTTACATAGTGCTGTTTCTGCAGTGCTGAGTCTGGACTTGCAACGCCAAAGGCTCTATTCTCTCTATAACAGGTCTGTGAAGCATGACAATGATTTTGAAGCTGTAATTTTAAGGTTCAATTATTACATAGTGTTCCTTTAATTGTAGATGTCACTGTCAGAACAAGACATTGAAGGAGCAAACTGCATCTTATTTGTAACACTGAGATTGTTTACTCAAAGCTTTGCAAATTATAGACAGGCTGGTGTTTAGTTTGTTTAGTGTGTTTTTGTTGCAGAAGGGGTCCACAGTTGCTGCCACTTTCCACTGTCCCTGCTCCTCTGCCAAAGTCAGTTTAGACACAGCAATAAAGGCTTGGCTTCTTTAGATATTGATTAGAGTTTTAAGTAAATACTTGGCATGTTGGTCCAGGCAGGAAGGTAATTACGCACCAAGGAACACCTCCAGAATACAAGGCAGAAACCTAATCACCAGCAGGCCCCATGGCTCCTGCTAGTCTGAATCAGAGGAGAACAATACACACACACACACACAGCACATTACAGCACAGCAGGAACTCTACTGACCTGAGATAAGATACACAGTAATGTGCGTACCCTGTTCTGCTTAGAAACACAAAAACACACAGCAAAGAGGGAACCCTGCTGACCTGAGACATGATCTCACACACACACGCACAGACACACAAACATACGTACATTTTTCTTTGAGCTTTATTTGCTGACTAGGAGAACTATGCAGACATCAAGCTGAAAGACAGTTGTTGCATTAAATGAGGTGGTAACTAAATTAGCCTTAAAATTGTAGTTTAAAACTTTAAATGGTAACTGGAAAACCCACCTTAATTTGTAATGAGTGTAGAAACAAGGTAGGTGTTCCCAATCCAGTGACTGTTTGTGTGTGTCGCAGTCACACAGCTCCAGGGACCTGGAGGTTGTGGGTTCGATTCCCGCTCCGGGTGACTGTCTGTGAGGAGTGTGGTGTGTTCTCCCTGTGTCTGCGTGGGTTTCCTCCAGGTGCTCCGGTTTCCTCCCACAGTCCAAAAAAACACACGTTGGTAGGTTGATTGGCGACTCAAAAGTGTCCGTAGGTGTGAGTGTGTGAGTGAATGTGTGTGTGTGTTGCCCTGTGAAGGACTGGTGCCCCCTCCAGGGTGTATTCCCGCCTTGCGCCCAATGATTCCAGGTAGGCTCTGGACCCACCGCGACCCTGAACTGGATAAGTGGGTACAGATAATGGATGGATGGATTATTTCCATGACATTTCTTTCTTTCTCTCACTTTGTTTCTGGCTGTTGTTCTGTTGTTCAGATTCTGACTCTCTGAGTGATGGTGTTGGGCTGATTCCTGCTGATGAAGACTCCTCTGACGAAGAGGTGATGATGAAGGAAGGTGGAGAGCATGACGCTGAGGAGAAAATTACTCCTCTACATCCCTCATCCTCTCTGTCTTCAACTGTATACTCTTCTCTCGGTTTGTTAGACTCAGAGAAGTACACGCTACAGTCAGGTGTTTTCACTGAGCCGACTCAGGTAAGAAAAACACCACAGCAGAGTCAGAAATTCATTCTTGAGCTCTTTTCAGATGGGTGTAAATTTCCTCTGGGTCCTGGGGTAGTTTCGTCTTTTACAGTTGTTCATCTCTGATTTTATTTCCATCCAGATTTCTGGCCATGTCTGTGTACTTATTTGTACTCATGTCTACTTAGGGCTACTTTGGTGATTTTAGTTCTGTCTGGATACAGTTGTTTTTCAGTCAGATGTTGCCTTGATGTTGTTTGGCAATAAAAAAAAGTCTTCTAGCACATTACAGAGACAACACCCCTGATTTTTTAGTCAGAGAATAATTTTCTGTTTTCTGTAATAATGTCAAAAAATGATGAGATAAAAAATGAAAAAGAAATATAAAATGTTAAATTCATATCAAAATAAAATATCTCCTGCTCTACGTTCAAACACTTGCTTGAAAGAATCCACATTTCTAACATTATTTCTCCAATTCTTTCAATGAACTTTGAGTCAGAAATAATTCCGATTAAATTAAAGCACACTTCTGTGATGATCAGCAATAACTGACTTCTAAGAATTATATCCATCACAGTGTTCCCACAGTAAAACCTCACACTTCGCTCATACCTGACCTCTCTTTCTCTTCATGTTAACACACTCTGGAACAGAATAGAACAATCTGCACTTTTTCTTCATTAATTTTCCAGCCGTGTCTGCTCTGTAATTATCATTATGTGCATTTTGATGTGCAATTACACTTGTTTAACTGTCACCAGAACATGGAAAGGTCACTGGTGATTCTTATCATGGGAAATGTGGAATGGAAGAGACTTTTCTGATGCTGGGAATGGCATGAATGTTTCTAATTTTTATATATCTGATAAAACACATGGTAGAGTGATATACAATTATAATCACGCTAGAGATGTCATTTAATGCAGTTTTAGGAGAACTCTTATTGGTGTAGTTACCCAAAAGGGTAAATGGACCCCTGGGTCTACGTAAAAGGTAGCAGTCAGTCAGTCAGTGAAGACATCTTTGATATCTGTTGTTTACATTTTAGTTTTACACTAAAGCTAATGTAGTTTACCTATAATGGAATGTTATGCTCCACCAAAACATTTGACGTAATCATCAAAAATATACTTTGATTTATATATATGACATGTATGCTCTTCCATTCTTCCCCGTCCTTCTACCCTTTTCTCAATATATATATATATATATATATATATATATATATACACAAATATGCAAGGTGAATAATAAAGGGCCCATGACTGAGCCTTGTGGAACCCTGCAGAAATCTCATAGGCTGCACACTGTAGCTGCACAAGATATAAGAGATAATAGAGAGTCTGCAAACCACATAGCTGCATGAAAATATTGTGGCCAACTGTATCAAATGCTTTGGTGAAATCTATAAAAAGTACAAGACAGTTTTGCTAATTATCAAGGGCTTCAGTTATGCCATTTATAACTTTTGTTTTAGCAGTAGAAGCACTGTGGGTGCATCATACAAGGCGAAAATGATTGGATATCCGCTGAGTTCAGCAAAAAAAGCCTAGTGGATAATTCCAGCTACGAAGGTGGGAGAAAAATACCAAAAAGACCAGAATCTGAAAGGGAATAACATCACAAAATAAATGCTATCAACATAGCAATATATATTCAGCTCCATGCTGCCATCAGTCACATAATTCTACTGTGTCTTTTGTTATTTCTGTGATGCACAGACATTTTTGTTCAGTGCCATTTTGTAAACGTATTTCAGAGAAGAAAGTTCATAATGAATCCTTGTGCAGAATGTTCTTGGTTAAAAGTGACCAGGTCAGTTAGATATGACGCATTCCTGACTAATTCAGTTCCGCGGAGAAGAGAAAAAGCCCTGCTGGCCTTTATACTCAGCGAGTTGATGAGAAACAGGACGAGTAAGTGATGTTGGAGCAGTCATAAATGGGACTATTGAGGTTTAATGGTGCAAAAGAGCGAGAGAGATAAAGATAGACAGGGAGAGAGAGAGGATAAGAAAAGGAGTTTTATTAAACACCTGAAATTAAATGTCTGATCAGAGACCGTTCTTATCTCCTCTCTTTTGTCTGGCTATCAGAAAATCATGTTCTTTAGGCTGTTCAGGATTAATTACTATCCGGCCTTTTTATTCCATCCAACCTCATTTTGCATCAAAAGGACGGCAGCCTGGTAACCATCAAAAAGAGCACATTTCTCATTTCCTTCAAAAATGAGAAACCCAATCAGAGCTGTTGTGTTTCGCTTCTGTTTACATGAACGGTGTACACAACACGCTTAGAATCTTACTTTTTTTCACATCAGTCTAAGCAGAGCTGGTATTTAACTAGCATGCTAATGTGATCTTTTTTTTTTTTTTTTTTACATTTTCTCCTATTTGGCTAATTAAGTTTAGTTCATTTAGCAGACTTGACATTAATAGAAGGAACAAGACAAAAGAAGACTAACACTTTAAAAAAAGTAAAAACTAGGCCTTTCAATTGTTTAAATAAAATCACACACTTTACTGCAATTAATCACATTGTTCCTTCTTACGATTGAAGCTTTAATTAATTGATATATAAATGTAAACTTAAGAATCAGTGTTTGATCAACACAATAAAATTACATGTACATTAGTAGTTGTCTATCCATTAAAAACATTTAACCACAACAATAAAGTTAAAACGCTAATACTTTAATATATTTTGGGAGGGAGATAAACGTGTAGTGTGATACGCATAACAAACTGGTGAAAGGAAAGTCGTTCTTTTGTACTTTACTATAATATCTTTTTGTATTATTGAGGATTTTTGATTTAGAATCTCTTAATTTGCTGAGCAAAGGTTTCAGGGGGAGCTTTAGCAAAATAGTATTTAGAAAACTAATATTACAGCACAGCTAGTGGCTCAAAACAGGACGAAACAGGAGCTCTGTCTGCTAGGGCGTGGGTGTGTGAGAGGGAGACAAAGTGAGTAGAAAGGGTTAGTTATGACATTTCATACATATTTCAGCAGAAAATCAAATGTATTCTGCCTTATGAACTCAACAGAATTTGTTAAATGATTAATTAGCGTTTAAAAAAAAGAATGTGATAAATTCCCACATGCGTTAATGTGTGCTAATGTGTTTATTTGGACAGTTTAGAGCAGTTCAGAATCTGAGATCCAGAAATGAACTGACCTGGGATCAGTTTAGACATACAGCATAAATTATTTTTTGATGAAGCCCTTAAGATAGCTAGGTTTAGACTGAACTAAGACTAAAGTTATCAGGCTAAGCAAGATATCCTGCTCGTTGACTCCTTGACTTGATGATTGTAAGAAACAATTGCAGTAATTTATACATTTATTTTTCATTTTTAACAAGCTATGTTTGTGTATTTATTGTATTTTTAAGAATACCCTATTTGTGTACTTGTTATATTTTTAAAAAAGCTCCAGAACTGTCCTGACCCATTTTAACACCAGTAATATAACCAGTATTACCCCAGTAATAGACTCTCTTTCTCTCTCTCCTTCTCAGGCTTTAATCTCTCTTGCCCAGCGAAATGCCAGTGAATCCCAAGAGTACCAGGGTCTGGAGGGTTTTCTCACTCTTGGACTAGACCTCAGGTCTGTCCAGTCAAGTCCAGCTCCACCTCACACTCCAGCAGAGAGACAGTCAGGGCCACAAGCCATAATCTCAGGTTAGTGCCAGGCTTTAAAGTGCGTGTATCAGGTAAGGACACTTGGCTTTTTATATCATCAGCATAAAGGCTGTTGCTTAAACTTTTTTATACCAGAAAATGAACCTTTACTAGAGATTCTTCAAGCAATATAATAATTTACCGAGCTTTCAGTCCTAACTGTGGCAATGCCTATGGGAAACTAATGATGCTGTGTGATGTTCGTATAATTCACTTGTACCTGGATCAGACTACACGTTATTTTTGTCTTTCACAACGTTCACTCTGTCAGATTAGTGCTATTAATTCATGCCGTGTCTTGGTCAGGAGACTGGCAACACTACACGTTTGACACGGACTATTCTTTGTTCATGTCATAGCGTGAGTTCAGAGTTTCTTGGAGAGGCAGGTCAAGAAACTGTCAATCATGGCTATAGAAGCGCTGTGTGTGCTGCTTGTGCAAATATTTATTGTGTTCCAAAAATAATAAGAAGAAACACAATTGTGGACCCATTCCTGTGTGTTTTGATGAGGACTGTCTTCTGCAAAGAAAACTTGAGGTAATGTGTTAACATGTCAAGAGCATTTAATGTGGGAGGAAACCCACGCAGACAAAGGGAGAACACACCACACTCCTCACAGACAGTCACCTGAAGGAAACCCACGCAAACACAAAGAGAACACACCACACTCCTCACAGACAGTCACCCGGAGGAAACCCACGCAGACACAGAGAGAACACACCACACTCCTCACAGACAGTCACCCGAAGGAAACCCACGCAAACACAGAGAGAACACACCACACTCCTCACAGACAGTCACCTGGAGGAAACCCACGCAAACACAAAGAGAACACACCACACTCCTCACAGACAGTCACCTGGAGGAAACCCACGCAAACACAAAGAGAACACACCACACTCCTCACAGACAGTCACCCGGAGAAAACCCACGCAGACACAGAGAGAACACACCACACTCCTCACAGACAGTCACCCGAAGGAAACCCACGCAAACACAGAGAGAACACACCACACTCCTCACAGACAGTCACCCGAAGGAAACCCACGCAAACACAGAGAGAACACACCACACTCCTCACAGACAGTCACCTGGAGGAAACCCACACAGACACAGGGAGAACACACCAAACTCCTTACAGACAGTCACCTGGAGGAAACCCACACAGACACAGGGAGAACACACCAAACTCCTCACAGACACTCACTCGGAGGAAACCCATGCAGACACAGGGAGAACATACCAAACTCCTCACAGACAGTCGCTCGGAGGAAACCCATGCAGACACAGGGAGAACACACCAAACTCCTCACAGACAGTCACCCGGAGGAAACCCACGCAAACACAGAGAGAACACACCACACTCCTCACAGACAGTCACCCGGAGCTGCGTAACTACAACCAGGTCCCTGGAACTGCGTAACTGCTACACTACCTGTTGAGGCGAAAGAGAAGGCCAATATATGAATTCTGAATTACAGTTGTACTCTGTTACATAAAAACAATGCTTTAAAATGTATATGTACACTTAGTAAACTCAGGAGCACTAAGGCTATAACGGTTTAAAATTTTCCAAAATAAATTGATGAGCACTGACCGCTGTGGTTGTATGGTCACTTTTATATGTATAACCTGTTTGGTACATAAACAAGATAAAGATTGAACTCCAGCAAAATAAAATGTGTATCACTTCTCTGGTGGAGGATTAGATGGGGAGAGAGCTAGATACTGTAACACAGCAGCGCTGCAAGCCGCATTTAGTTCAGTGTTATTGTTCCACACGGAGAAGAGCTGTTTAATAAGTAATGGTGAAAATGAAAGACATCTATTCTTCGTCTGGAGGGACAGTTTATGGACACCTGAGACCCAGGCGAGAGAGTGTGGACAGTATTAACATAGATATGGAGGAGATGTGTTTCCTGAGGGGCTCCTTCACTTACGTCACGCTTAATCATGTCCCTGTACTCTCCGTTCTCTACTTATTGACCAAGATTACATAGACGCGTGTGTGTGTATTGTTTGTGTGTATGTACTTGCACGTGTGTGTTCACAATCAAATCTAAATTGTCACCCAACTGTGCTGCTTCTCATTCACTCAACAGAACACATTCGCCTGGCTCTGCCAAGGTTATTCCTGTCTTCAATCAAGCAGCTTTAGACAAGCCTTGCGTTATTCTCTCCCAAAGCAACTCTGACACCTCCCATTGTTCACCCCCTTGGCTCCCATTCACTTAAACATAGAGAGGGGAAACAGTATGAAATGTATAAATCTTTCCTCAGACTGATGGAGCTCTATTTACTCAAGTCTGTAAGAGCACAGAACCTGAATCTGTTTCTGAGTGAATCCAGCTACTTTAAAGTGTCGACTATATACCTTGTATCTTCACTCTAAACTGACCATACCATTCAACAACCACAGACTGTAGTCCACCTGTTTCTCTGCATACTTTCTTATCCATATTTCACCCTCATTTTTAATGGTTGAGACCTTCAAAGAGCAGGTTTGATTTGGGTGAAGGAATCATTCTCAAACTGACGTGGTGTTGGTGGCGTTGTGCTGGTATGAGTGGATCAGACACAGCAGAGCTACTGGAGTTTTTAAACCCCTCAGTGTCACTGCTGAACTGAGAATAGTCCACCTGCCGACAGCGTCCTATGTCACTGATGAAGGACTAGAGGACGCCCAACACACACTGTACAGCAACAAATCAACTGCTGTCTCTGACTTTACATCTACAAGGTGGACCAACGAGGTAGGTGTGTCTAACTGAGTGGACACAGTGTTTAAAAACTGATCCACTCGTACCAGCACATCACACACTTAATACACCACCAACACATCAGTGTCACTGCAGCACTGAGAAGGATCCCTTTGGGCTGTGGGGTAGTGAATCTGTGGGCGGCACGGTGGTGCAGCAGGTAGTGTCGCAGTCACACCGCTCCAGGGACCTGGAGGTTGTGGGTTTGATTCCCACTCTGGGTGACTGTCTGTGAGGAGTGTGGTGTGTTCTCCCTGTGTCTGTGTGGGTTTCCTCCGGGTGCTCCGGTTTCCTCCCACAGTCCAAAAACACACTTTGGTAGGTGGATTGGTGACTCATTAGGGTCCATAGGTGTGAATGTGTGTGTGTGTTGCCCTGTGAAGGACTGTCACCCCCCCACAGTGTATTCCTGCTTTGCGGCCAGAGATTCCAGGTAGGCTCTGGACCCACCACGACCCTGAACTGGATAAGCGCTTACAGATAATGGATGGATGGTAATGAATCTGTGTTTTCTGGAGTGAAGTTTATAGCAATACCGTTGGGATGAGCCAGAACTAATCATCCAACATCAATGCCAGGCATTGCCAATGCTTATGTGATTGGATGTGATCAAATTTTCACAACAGTTGTTCTAACGTCTAGTGTAAAGCCTTTAGATAAGAGAAAAAAATTAGGGATGTCTAGTCTTTCCCAAATATTTGGCCATGTCATTCATTTTATAATTATAGTCAGACCCCGGAGGAAACCCACGCAGACACAGGGAGAACACACCACACTCCTCACAGACAGTCACCCGGAGGAAACCCACGCAGGCACAGGGAGAACACACCACACTCCTCACAGTCAGTCACCCAGAGGAAACCCATGCAGACACAGGGAGAACACACCACACTCCTCACAGACAGTCATCCGGAGGAAACCCACGCAGGCACAGGGAGAACACACCACACTCCTCACAGTCAGTCACCCAGAGGAAACCCACGCAGACACAGGGAGAACACACCACACTCCTCACAGACAGTCACCCGGAGGAAACCCACGCAGGCACAGGGAGAACACACCACACTCCTCACAGTCAGTCACCCAGAGGAAACCCATGCAGACACAGGGAGAACACACCACACTCCTCACAGACAGTCACCCGGAGGAAACCCACGCAGACACAGGGAGAACACACCACACTCCTCACAGACAGTCACCCGGAGGAAACCCACGCAGACACAGGGAGAACACACCACACTCCTCACAGACAGTCACCCGGAGGAAACCCACGCAGACACAGGGAGAACACACCATACTCCTCACAGACAGTCACCCGGAGTGTCATCCCCACACATGACTGAGTACATTTAAATATGATTGTTTTTCACCAAACTCTTGCTGTAATGTTGACCAAAATACACCAAAAATCTCTATATTCAGTACCTCCGAGCTCTCTGTTTTTAACTGGAATTCTCTGAAGCGCACCTTTAATGAATCTGAGGCGCTTTAATGAATGCCACCATGGTTTTTGCTGCATGTTATTTAGATGCATAATTATTCTGCACTTAGATGGATTGTCCAATAAAAAGTGCTGCAACTTAACAGATCTGTGTAAATTGTACCTCTCTCATATATCCATTTATCCCCCAGACCCATCCTCCAGCAGCCCTCCATTAATGAGCCGCTCTTAAGAGGACATTAGTTAGAATGTAAACACTAATATTTCTTCCAAATAATAAAACCATATCTGAAAAGGGTCGTTATTAGAATGTGAGAGAGCTGGAGTGTGCGTAATGTTCTCTCTGTTCAGCGCCGTGCCTTAAGCGCTGTGACGATTATCGTTAACGAAAGAGGGGAAAGGTCAGAGGAGTGATATATCCCCCTTTCTGTGTTTCTCCTTCACTTCCTGATTTTCGCTCCTCGTCTTTCAGCTGCTGCATCTATCCATCACTCGCTCCCACGTCCGTTTTTCTCCATCTTCCTCTTTTTTATTATCAGTGGTGGTGCCAGGATCTAACAGGTTTTATTGGTCTGTCACCACAGCTCGGTTCCGTGAGCCCAGGGACAAGGGCAGTGATCTGGAAAATGCTTTAATTATAGCAGACGCTTAAACGGAGAGAAGAGACACACACTTAAACCTCAAAACCACTACATTCACCATCAATGCCCCCTTTTTGTTCTTTGCCTGTTTCTCTCTCTCTTATTGAAAGTAAGTTGCTGAGACTATGTTCCACACATTTTTTTTTCTCCCTCCAGGGTGTGTTCCAGCCTTGTGCCCGGTGATTCCGGGTAGGCTCCGGACCCATCACGACCCTGAACAGGATAAGCAGTTACGGATAAGCAGTTACAATAAATGAATGTTATACACACCTAAGAAAGTTGAAAATAAATTATATCATCACTTGCAACTTATTGCAAATTTAGCCATCAAAAACTTTTTTTTTCTTTGAAAATACCAGTTATGAACAGAGGTGGCAGCAGCATTTTTTGTTTGGTTACCCCTGCAAGCTCCGTGGAAACAAGTTCATTCATTCATTCATTATCTGTAACCACTTATCCAGTTCAGGGTCGCGGTGGGTCCAGAGCCTACCTGGAATCATTGGGCGCAAGGCGGGAATACACCCTGGAGGGGGCGCCAGTCCTTCACAGGGCAACACAGACACACACACATTCACACCTACGAACACTTTTGAGTCGCCAATCCACCTACCAACATGTGTTTTTGGACTGTGGGAGGAAACCGGAGCACCCGGAGGAAACCCACGCAGACACAGGGAGAACACACCACACTCCTCACAGACAGTCACCCGGAGGAAACCCACACAGACACAGGGAGAACACACCACACTCCTCACAGACAGTCACCTGGAGAAAACCCACGCAGACACAGGGAGAACACACCACACTCCTCACAGACAGTCACCCAGAGGAAACCCACACAGACACAGGGAGAACAGACCACACTCCTCACAGACAGTCACCCGGAGCGGGAATCAAACCCACAACCTCCAGGCCCCTGGAGCTGTGTGACTGCGACACCTACCTGCTGCGCCACATTGTCACCTCGGGAAACAGGTTGTTGCTAAAAATTAGAATGCTGTTCCAGCTTTGACCAGCAAGGTGCAACAGATATTTTTCTCTCTTTTATCTATTCAGACAAAAATTTTTTTCCAAACTTAAAATCATCAATAAGCTTTAAAAAAATTACATTATACTTGTGCATGCGTGAAAATGTCTTACTTATAATGGGCAGCATGGTGGTTCCAGGGTCCAGGGTCCGGGAGTTGTGGGTTTGAGACCCGCACTGTGTCACTATCTGTGAGGAGTTTGGTGTGTTCTCCCTGTGTCCGTGTGGGTTTCCTCTGGATGCTCCGGTTTCCTCCCATGGTCCAAAAACACACGTTGGTAGGTGGATTGTCTACGCAAGTGTCCATAGGTGTGAATATGTTGCCCTGCGATGGACAGGTGCCCCCTCCAGGGCAACTTGTGTCCAGTGATTCCTGATAGGCATCTGGACCCACCGTGGCCCTGAACTGGATTATTACAGACAAATAATGGATGAAAATTCCTTATATATTCTCTCTTTCCCACAGTATCTCAGAGTAGCTGGAGACCACACAGCAGTCTACGAAATTATGCGGAGGAGGAGCTTGTTACATCAATAATTAGGAACCAGCCAATGAGCAACATCTCACGTTCAGCCACACCCACTGGCAGTTTTGCTTCCCCCCGAAGGCCGGATTTATTAGGTGAGTGTCCATCCTCTCAGGGCAGATACTCATAAAGTCATATAATGATCATATTATATTTTGTAATTACCAGTTATTTTAGTGTGGGTAGTAATTGGCTGCTAATCTTGCAAACGTTTAATCATATATGTTACATGCTTCTTAGATTAGGTTTTTAATTGCTTTGCGTAGCTGTCGCTCAGAGAGTATTATAATATTACTAAAATTGTCATGAATATTACATAAATGCATTCAAGACTGACACCTGGTTACCACATGGGCCTTAATGACTTTATCATGTTTCTTCTGATTGTCTTATTGCTGCCGTCCACTTGCTCTGTTACCTTAATCTGTTCCCAGAATAAATGTTTTTTTCCTCTGGTTCTTTTCATGATAGGTCCAGAATAAGGGTGTGATGGCTGAAGTGTCCCTTACATATCACAGATACCACTGTCACACACTTATACGACTCAGAGACTTTCCTGTTGATTAATATATTGTGAATTAATATTTATTTGGTTGGGATCCTGATAACAGGATATTTAAGAGCCCTCTCGTAGTTGTCGCAGCTGCAGCTAATTGTCTTCTCTGATTTTCCCTATCTTTGGATTGGTGTGCTGGCTTCTTAAAGGGGTACATTTTAATTAAAATAGTCTTTTTATACAATTTAGAAGGTATTGCCTCACAATTTGCTAGCTCTTTTAGTTTTTTAGTGCTCTGGAAACCAGTCTAATGTGTTTACAAAGGCTCAGTGTCAGGAAATGGCTAAAAAACAAAGGGTCTCAGTCCAGTATGCTAGGCTTTCTTACTCTGCTCACGGCAGAAAAAAGGCATCTGGAGTTTTTTAGACAGCAAAGAGACCACCAAATTTTGAAAAAAAGGAAACAGGATGAGGATGTTGCTCTATTCATGCTGTGTAGGTGAGTAATATTGACTTATTTTTGCAGTTTCACATTACTTAAGGTGGAACTGACTAAATGAGAGAGACAGCTTAATGCGTAAAGTAAACAAACACTGAATAACTACACAACTTCTGTTACAAATGAGTTTCTGTGGTAATTCAAACAGAGAATAAAAACTTACAGGGAAGTTAAACTTCAGCCAAACAACACTTGTTATTTTTTTCCCTTTAAACATACCATTCTAAAGACGCAGACCTACTGAACGCAAACAAAGCAGAGAAAAAAGCCCTTCCAAAGAATGTTGGATATTGCCTTTAAGGAGAGGGGTTTCCAGTATAAGACCGGAGAAAATCAGAGGGACAGGGGCAGTATGGGTGGGGTTTCAGTCTGAGCCAGAGTCAGAGGGAGTTAGACCTGAAGTTGTGTGTTAAGTAACTGCCAAATATAAGTAAAATTCAATGGGGATGCTTCTGTATGATAGTAGGTGTTTTTAATCTTTTTTTTACACATGTTAAATTTTGGCATGAGTTTTCTCTTTGATCCAGAGCTAATCATCCTACATCACTACCTGACCTCAGTAAGGCTTATGTGACTATCATCAAATCCTAACAGAATTTTTCCAACATCTAGTGTAAAGCCTTCACAGAAGAGGCTCATTAATACTCTTCAAAGATCCACAGACCTTTGGATGTGTAGTGTTTGTCTTGACCCAGGAAGACAAAAACTGTCCGCCATGTTTGTCAAACAGCAGCCTTTTTTCATTGTTATAACGTTTGTTTACTTCAAAGAGACTGTAGTTTCCTGCATCCTGGACTCAACAACCAGTTGCATGAAATTTTCATGTGAAGCCGGCCTTGAGTCCATTCTTTATTCAGTGTCACCTCTCCTTACTTCTCTCTTTCCTCCTGTCCCTCCGAAATAGTTTCGCCACACTGAATCCTCTGCGGACATCTCTGCAAATAAAGGCCTCATCCATCCTCCCGGAGCCGGGGCTAGTGGACACACTAAACACTCTGCGGGACTTAATCCAGATTTATAGGGCCAAATCGCGGTTAATATTTTATACTTGTGCCTGTCCGCTGGCATATCCTTGGCCAGACTAAATACTGTGTTTACCCACTGCTGGACGCAGTGTTACCGCGGCGACTGCAACATCAATAATGACCTGAGCCATACAACAACAAGCGGAAATACCATTAACTAGTTTGGCACAGGTGTGATTTAGCGTAAAACGTTAGCACTTCTCTTTCTGAGTCTGTAGTAAAATGTTGAGCGCCCCCTAGCTTGAGAAAATGTGAGGACTACTAATATTTTTAAATAATTAAAATATAATTAAGCATTTTTTAAATACACACCCATATTCAAAATATATTTGCACCTAGATAAAGGTTACCAACTACAAAACATTGAGCTACAGAGCTAAAGTAGCGTCTCAGTATTGCGTTGGGCCTCAGCATGGAGTAATCTTGGTGTCTTCATACAATCGTTGGTCGTCTCCACCAGGACACAAGTGGGACTCATTACTGAAGACAAGCCTCTGCCATTTTGAGTGACTCTAATTCAGTCTGGCACCACACCACTGCACAGTCGTTGACATGGTGTTAAGGGCTATTATTGTAACGTCTGCACGTATGTCGTCCTGCGTCATGCAGACGTCTGCCAGTGGGGCTGGCACTATCAGGATAACTCATGGAGGGCATCACTGCTCGCATTCCCAGCAGTCGTGGCTATTAGCTTATTCGGACAATCTCCATGGTTCGTGAAGGTCTCCCAGATCCTTCATGTTGCTGTTGTGTGTCTTATTGCGTCCACTGCCACCAACAGTGTTCTATAATGATATTCGCACGACTTGTATGAGGCGCAGTATGTCAATGATGTCAATGACCCCTCTCAAACTCTTCCAACTCTCCAAATAGCTTGCGAACTCTTTTTCGAGGCAGACTTCACTTGAAAAGGATGCTACCAACACAACAGCAGGAGTCAGAATAGAAAGAATGTGCAACGGGATGACATTCTATAGTTAGGTGGGTACAGAGATAGGGCCTGTCCTTGCTTACTTCACTTATGCAACCGAGTGTGAAACTTGAATCCTTCGCATGCCTCACAACAGTACCCACCAAGTTTCATGCCTGTCTGTGTGCAACTATTTTTTTGGTGATGAGTGTATAAAGTAAACAATATCATGTGTTTGCTCTGTGTAAAATGAGTAGACACCTGCTTCTTGAACATTTCTTTAACTTGTTCCACTAATACAGTAACAGCTTTACTATTCTGTGAAGGTATTACACTATAGGTCTGTCCCAAAACACTATGTAGTAGGCACTAACTACGTAGGCAGCTTTAAGTTGGCAGCGTTCTGACCGATATCTGTCCTAATGAGGCAGATTATTGAGACGCTTTAGTTCGAGAGCGATTGTGTCATGGCTTGTGCCACCAGTGTTTATTTACCTCAGTGGCTATTGTCACCTCGTGTTTCAGAGTGATAGATTCTGCTTTTCCATCATAACACATTATGTTTTTTTTGCTCTGGAAGAAGAGTGAAATAGTCAGGAGTTGTGCTGGCATTGCATCAAGGAATTGCCTTCGCAATGAGAAATGGTTTGATGTCGCCTTAACATTAAGGTAGCCTTAACATTAAGGTATCTCAGTAGGCAGTATATTTAAGGTATGTAAAAATTGGAACAGCCTACGTTTCGGGAGTGTGCACACTATTTATATGATGTAAAACGCTCTCTATGTAAGACAGCTCACTAGGTTTGAGACATACCGTATATGTACTTGAGAACTGCAGTGAGAATTTGATAGCATTCGGCAACAAAATATTAGTAAGGTATAGTTCTGAAGTTGGATGATTAGCTCTGAATCACAAACTCCACTCCATTTAGTCCCAGTGATGGCGCTCCATCACTCCAGAAAACACAACACCCAGGCCCAACAGCCCAGCCCTGAGATGTATACCCCTCTAGACCCTTCTTAGCACTGAGAATGATGATCATAGATTCATGTGCAGCTGCTCCAGAGCATCTCATTTCATTTCATACTTCTTCTTTTACTGTGTGTCTGTGTGTATTAGACCTTAGTGGGGAAATGGTATTTGTAGTTCAGAAATCTATAGTGTGTGTGTGTGTGTGTGTGTGTGTATGATTAGATATAATGGGGGTCAGTAAGGGCAAACACATGCTGCTGACCCCATGGCCTCCTGACTCTGATTTAACTCTGCTTCATACTGTATCTCACTCTCAACCACTTTGTCTCTCTCTCTCTCTCTCTCTCTCTCTCTCTCTCTCTCCCTCCCTCATTTTTTTGTGTTTCACTCTTTGGCTGTATCTGCTTTTTTTCCTTTTTATACCTTCAATCTTTCATTCTTGATGTTTTGTTGTTGGAATTGATTTTCTATCATTCTTCCTGTCTCTCACTCCTGCTCTTTTTTCCTCTCTTTATTTAGTTTCCTTTCCTCTCACCCACCTGCTTGATTATAACACTTTGTTCTCTTCCTTCCTTCATTCCTTCATCATTTATTCACTCATTCATTCATTGTTTTTCATTCATCCAGTCTTTCATTCATTCTTTCCTTCCTTCTTGGAGTCCACAACTTGGAATCACTGGGCACAAGGCAGGAACACATTGGGCATCAGTCCATCACAGGGCATCACACACCCATCACTCCAACACTCACACTCTTGGGCAGTTTCCACCTACCAGCATGTGATTTTGGACTGTGGGAGGAAACTGGGGGAAACCCACACAGACACTGGGAGAACACACCAAACTCTCTCTGTCTCTCTCTCTCATCTCATTTAAGTCTCTTGTGCTGTCTTGTCTCAGTCTGTTTATTTTGATGAATCATTACATACACAAGTCTGGAAATAACC
>NC_089810.1:36422581-36507581 GCF_029633855.1 Hoplias malabaricus
CTTGAACTTCTGGTGAAAGCTGGCCTTGTTCAGTTCAGCTGTTAATAAAAGCAGTGGTGCAGAAGCAGCTAATGGAGAGTAGCAGCTTAATGTTGTCTGTTTAATGGCAAACAAAAGCTGTTTCTACACAGTCTCTCTCTCTCTCTCTTTCTCTATCTCTCTCTCTCTCTCTTTCTTTCTCTCTTTCTCTTTCTCTCTCTTTCTCTCTCTCTCTCTCTCTCTCTCTATCTCGCTCTCTTTATCTCTCTCTCTCTCTCTCTCTCTCTCTCTCTCTCTCTCTTTATCTCTCTCTCTCTCTCTCTCTCTCTCTCTTTCTCTCTCATTCTTTCTCTCTCTCTCTCTCTTTCTTGCTCTCTTTATCTCTCTCTCTCTCTCTCTCTCTCTCTCTCTCTTTCTCTCTCATTCTTTCTCTCTCTCTCTCTCTCTTTCTCGCTCTCTTCTCTCTCTCTCTCTCTCTCTCTCTCTCTCTCTCTCGCTCTCTTTATCTCTCTCTCTCTCTCTCTCTCTCTCTCTCTCTCTCTCTCTCTCTCTCTCTCTCTCTCTCTCTGTCTCTCTCTCTCTTAAAAATCTGCCATTTCCGCTGTTCCTTCCCTTTGTTTTTTTTTTCCACTGATAATTCCTGTCATCCCCGCCTGGCCATCTGCCTGCAAAAGGGCCATGTTTTACTGCGGAGGAATGGCACAGATTTCACTGAAGTGATTTTAAATGTTTTGAAGGTCATTCAGATTCGACGTGCACTAATATAACACACTCCAAATAAACAAACAAACCCAGATAAATAAATAAACCTGCAAAGTGATAGAGTGACAACAGAAGAATCATCGTAGGCAATTTACACTTCAGTAATGTTGAAGAGAAGGGGGAAAGGGGATGAGAGAGAGAGAGAGAGAGAGAGAGAGAGAGAGAGAGAGAGAGAGAGAGAGAGGAGGTGGATAATGGAGTGATGGAGATGAATGCTGAATGTTACTCTGGAGCTGAGCTCTAATTAAAGGATGGTAATTAAATGCACTTGATGCATGAAATGATGCAGCCACAGCTTTCTCTCTCTACTGTCAATAACTGATTCTCTCTCTCTCTCTCTCTCTCTCTCTCTCTCTCTCTCTCTCTCTCTCTCTCTCTCTCTCTCTCTCGTCTCTCAGTCCCTGTATTTACTTTTTGTCCTCTTCCTCTCATCTATGTATCTACCCATTCTTTACCCTTTTATGTGCCCATCTGCTCTCTCTCTCTCTCTCTCCAGCTTCAGTGGGTTTTAAGGTGTGTCTGTAAACATCTTGTCACTTCTTCAAAGAAGATAAGGACTGTGGTGCTTTTGTAAACCATTAGAAAGATGTGAGAATAGAACAAGAGATGGAGAAAAGGAGGAACAGGAACGAAGAAGAGGAATGAAGTGAGAAAAACCGAGAAGAGGACAGTAATTAGCTCAGTTACTTAAAACACAGAGATGAAGAACTGTGTGTGTGTGTGTGTGTGTGTGTGTGTGTGTGAGAGAGAGAGAGAGAGAGAGAGAGAGAGAGAGAGAGAGAGAGAGAGAGAGAGAGAGGACAGACTTAATTATCATGTGCAGTGAATTTGTCTCCTGCTGACATTCAGGACCATGGACAGTACAACGAGCTGTATGCAAAAGTTTGGGGACACCCGGCTCACAAACACCACTCTTATCTCATCCCAAACGGACTGGATGGAGCCACTCCACTCACCACTCCAGAGCACACAATTCCACTGCTCCACGGCCGTATTTTGGGAGGGGGGTGTGGGGTGGGCTTCACACCCCTCTGGTTGACTATTGGCATTAAGCGTGGTTACTATAGTGCACTGTGCTGTAGCTGAATCCACTGTATGTACAAAAGTAAAGTGCAGGGAGAATTATGGTGAAGATGTAGATGCAGTTGTTTTTCTGTGTCGCTGTCACTCTGAGGGTAAAAAGGCTGGTTTTGCATAATGCAGCAGCTCTGAGGGTCTACATTATGACCAGAGTTTGAAATCAAACCAGGCCGACTCCCTCCTTCTCCCAATCCATTTCTGTCCCCTTCACTCTTTTCATTTGTTAACCGTTCGCTGATGAATAAAATATGCTGCCAAATTTAGTCCCATTTCACCGCTTGCATCTCTCTGCTCTTCCTGGAAAAGCAGAGAGATGTTCAATCGAGGCTTAAACGTGACAAAATATATGGGAAAAAGTGTAGACCAATAAAAAATGTAAAAGGTTTTAAACAGAACAAATACCACCATTTTTGAAGTAACATGAGAATCACCGATGTTTTCATTCCTTTCATTTGATTTATTTATTTTGTTTGCACCATGACAGCATTATCTTTTTGGGCAGAATATGATTGGAAAAGCATAACCTGTACGCGGTCTGTATTTCCCCAGCTTCTCTTCTTCACCTCTCCTTCTAAACAGTTGGACAAACCTGTTAATATTAAACTGTGTGTAATTCTTTGAGGTTTTGTTCGTGTACGGGAAAGAGCAGAAACGCTGAATAATGCAGCAGCTCCTCACAGCCTTCGCTTCTTCTTCTTCTTGACGACAGATGTGAGATTTAAGTTTTTAGATGTGAAGCACCTCAAGGAACTGGCTCCCTGTTTCCCTCCCTGATTCACTCATTCGGTTTAGGGACTGCTTCAAAAGGGCGCAGTGGTGCTTGGCGTCAGTGGCTCTTTGCTTTCTTTTTTTGGGGAGTGCTGGTTGAACCAGGCTGGGGTTCACACACAAACTCCTGCAGTGGATTGTCTCATTGTTTGGCACAAAAGAAAACAATGCAGTGAAGGTCAATTGGGAAGAATTCCAGTCAAATGCAGGGTCAATGTCAGTGGCCAATTTATCGGAAACACCTCACCATAGTAGATGTTCAGTTTGTGTTCTCCATACTCTAATCAAGTCAAGATGGTTATGACTGCTGGACCAATCTTGACCAAGTGGAGATACTGTAGTGTGGAAAACAGGTCACACACACACACACACACATAAATACACTTGAGTGGCTATTGAGTAAAGTATAGTTGGATTTGTGTAATAGGTAGTTTGAAGCTCCGCCCATAAATGTCTATTGCTATAGCAACTGTTGCTATGTTCAAAAAGCAATAAAGGGTGGTGGCATGGTGGTACTGCAGAAAGTGTTGCTGTGCTCTCCTTGTGTCTGTGTGGGTTTCCTCCAGAGCTGCAGTTTCCTCCAAAAAACATGTTGCTTTGTGGATTGGCTACAAAACTGTACGAGTGACTGGGTGAGTGTGTGAAGGACTGGCGCCCCCTCCAGGATGTATTCCTGCCCAGTGATTCTGCGTAGGCTCCGTACCCACCCCGAACCCTGAACTGGAAAAGTGTTACAGACAATGAATGAATGAATCCTCAGAACTTTTTCAAACATTTAATCAATTGACTATTTCTTGGCATTTCTCTTGAAAATGGCACACTGTAAAATACATAAAAAAGCCCACTTCTGTGAAAGGAACTAGAGAGAGAGAGAGTTACTGTGAGGTGTTTATCAGTCAGAATCAGAATCACAGCAGTGGAGAATCTCCTGAGAGCTAATTGTCAGTGTTTTCTGCTTTTTTTCCGTGGCTCAGCTGTCAATCAGAAAGTTTCTTTGAGACTCTCACACGGCATCTCACTCTTTTCACAGCTTCGAGTGAGCGTGGGAATGTTGGAATGTTTTTAAATGGAAATTAAAGGGGGAAATGTCCCCTGAAGGATTGTCTTTACACAAAGGTGTGGAATGAAAGATGAAGATAATTAAAGGGAGAAAAACAAATAAATACCTTTTAATTTAATGAAAGACAACTTGTTTCTGAAGGTTAAACAATAACCTTCAAAATATGATGAAAAAAGATAAAAAGTAAAAAGGTAAATTTAAAACAAAAGACAATTCAAACTGCAGAACTATGAATAAATTCGGATATTTGAACATAGTTAAAAATGTTCGCATATTTTTTAATTATTGTGGTACACATTTGACCCAGTTGTGTTTGTATCAAATTATGGACCTTTTCTGAGGTTAAATGGCTGTTATTACAAAGACCTAAACCTATCATGTGTATTTTTTATTTATTTTTTTGGTCCCTACCTTAACATCTATAATTTTAACATCTATAATTTTAGGACAATGACATTTGTACACAACTTCTGAATGGTGATTTGTGATGCATAAAAAAGCTAGATGCCTCTTATAATTAGTGAATTCAGCTGCTTTAAGATGCAGCCGCTAATGTTCCGGAGTTTTCATAATAGGCATTATTTATAAAAAAAGCATAAACTCTTTAGAACAGCTGCACATGAGCCTGAGGACACTGTGTTCCACTCCAAGCAAGAAGCATGAAGCCCTCCAGCACTGTGCTGAGGAGCTGTGGGACTGTGTTCTCTGGAGTAAAGGAATTCCACCTTAAAACACACCTTTGGGATGAGCTGGAGTGGTGTTTGTGATCTGAAATAATCAGTACCTGACCACGCTAATTCTTTAGTGGTTGAATGCCCTCAAAACCTCACAGCAGTGTTCCAATGTGAAACATGAAACCTTCAATTATTTGTCATTGTAGAATATACCACCTCAATCGTATTTAACCCATTCATTGCAGGGTAAACACTTACACATTCAGAGTGGTGGGCAGCCATCTCCAGCACCTGGGCAGGTTAGTGTTGTTCCTTCCCTCCTCCTGTCCCCAACTTTTCCTGTCAGTCATGGGACCTGCCAGTCTCAAGCCTGCTTCTTTAACTATTAGCCCACTGCTGCCTCAGTAAAGACGTCTTAGAAGAGTAGAAGCTATTACCGCAGTAAAGGAAAGGAAGCTACAAGTTAATAGCCTTCCTTTTTGAAGAAAAAAAAAAAACGATCGAGCAGGCGACCACACGTTTGGACATGGTTTTGTTTCCAACAGAGAGCAACAAAGAGTAATACACGGAGAATGAAAGCATGGAATTCCTACTACTGCTTGTTTCTGTTCTCTTATTATTTGTCTGGTTAATGTTTAATGTATAGTTAATTATTCAGCAGTAAAACATGCTCTAAATTGTGTTTTTAATCTCACTCATTTGCATATTTTGCTTAAATATATATCAAAACTCCTGTGGAGTGTGTTTTAAGAAAGTAAAGTGTGATGAAATATTGATTGAGCTAATTCTCCATGCACTCAGACTCAGACCACCAAAAGAAGCATATAATTATTTCTTTCTGACAAAAGATTATTACAGTTGAAGTCTGGAGAAGTCTAAATCCTCTGAATGATGTATGGTTAAGGAAACAACTTGTAGAACAAATGTTACGCGTTAAATTATTCATTTCTCACAAATCACTCCATGTGAAAATTATTTATAAGAAGTAAAAAAAGAAAAAAAAGTTTTCTGTGTCTTAAACAGCAGAAGCTGATAGTGGAGTCACACTTTTCTGCAAACTCTGTGTTTATAATGCTTCAGATAGCATTTGTATTGTGTAATACATCTTACAAACCTGCATGTTAATTGCTCTTTCATATTGCTATCCATAACATGAACGGTGTTTAAGGTTTCAACTGATGTAAAATATTGGTTTAATGTTTTTTTTTTTATAAATTATTTTTGTTGTTAACTTCATTTTTATTTTATTTAAGTGGGCGGCACGGTGGTGCAGCAGATAGTGTCTCAGTCACACAGCTCCAGGGACCTGGAGGTTGTGGGTTCTAGTCTTGTTCCGGGTGACTGTCTGTGAGGAGTGTGGTGTGTTCTCTCTGTGTCTGCGTGGGTTTCCTCCGGGTGACTGTCTGTGAGGAGTGTGGTGTGTTCTCCCTGTGTCTGCGTGGGCTTCCTCCGGGTGACTGTCTGTGAGGAGTGTGGTGTGTTCTCCCAGTGTCCGCGTGGGTTTCCACCGGGTGACTGTCTGTGAGGAGTGCGGTGTGTTCTCCCAGTGTCCGTGTGGGTTTCCACCGGGTGACTGTCTGTGAGGAGTGTGGTGTGTTCTCCCTGTGTCTGCGTGGGTTTCCTCCGGGTGACTTTCTGTGAGGAGTGTGATGTGTTCTCCCTGTGTCTGCGTGGGTTTCCTCCGGGTGACTGTCTGTGAGGAGTGTGGTGTGTTCTCCCAGTGTTTGCATGGGTTTCCTGGCAACTCAAATGTGTGTGTGTGTGTGTGACGCTCTCTGTGAAGGACTGCACCCCCCCCCCCCCCATTGCCTAGTGCCCAGTGATTCTGGGTAGGCACCGGACCCACAGCGACCCTGAACTGGGTAAGTGTTACAGACAACATTGACATAATTAAAACATTAGTTGTGTTCATCTAATCTAAATTTTGCTTTGGACTGGTTATAACTCCAGTACTAACTCAAATAAACAGATTTTTAACCACATTAATATTTTATTTTGTTTGTGACAAGCAATTTTTTTTCTGATAAGCCATTTTTTCCCACAGTGTAAACTATATTAAATGACCTATTTTATTGATCTAAACTTAAATTCTCTAGGACTGCTTTGGAAATACACTGTAAAATTTGGCAAAGTACAAACGCTAAACTGACGTAAAACTAACATATGCTTTGTGTCATTTAATTGAACAAAATCATTTAAACTGCTCATTATCACGAGGTGTTCTGTTTTTACACTCGTTTCTCCATCATCATTTCCCTTCATCGACTCTTATCCTACAGATGTGGACGTGTCTGAGTTTTGCGGCGGTTTCCATGGTTTCAGGAGGCGTGCGCTTCTGTGGTGATGAGGCTGGACTGAGCCTCGGTGATTAGACCGTGTCCAGTCTGTCAGATCAGATGACCTCAATCAGCATCTACCACTCTCCCAGCAGAGGAACAGCAGGGGCCAATACAACCTTCCACCAATCATCTCTCTCTCTATTTCACACACACACACACACACATGCACACGCACAAGAAAAAAAAAAAGAGATACAGCAGGAAATGTGCTGGAATGTGTTTTATATAAAGATTTATATATAAAAAGTAATAGACAGGTATTATATATTGTTTTGTGTTTGTTTTATTTCCTCTTCACCTCTCAAAACAGCCTTAAAGGTCATCATCGTCATTTTCATAATTCCACTATCTATTTGTATTTATTGCAGATTGCCCTTTTCTCAGAAAGTTTACTTTTTACAAATAATCGTGCTGCCACACCTCCAATGTTGGAAGTTGTTTGCACTTTCTGCTTTTCAGAAAGGCACTCGGTGATGTTGAGGACTAGGTTCTGGGGTGGCCAGTCCATTGTCCAGCAGCTTATTTGTTTCCTCTTTTGTGTCTGTATGCCATTCTCAGTGCAGGTGTCTAGGCAGCTCAGATCTGATGTGAGAGTGCGGCTTTAATTGCTTTACATTCTCTTTTATATGATTTGAGTATTTGAGCAGCACAGTGCTGCTGCATGTACTTTCACTGTTACACAGCTCCAGGGGTTATGGTCTCGAGTCCCGCTCCAGGTGACTGTCTGTGAGGAGTGTGGTGTGTTCTCCCTGTGTCTGTGTGGATTACCTCCGGATGACTGTCTGTGAGGAGTGTGGTGTGTTCTCCCTGTTTCTGCATGGGTTTCCTCCGGGTGACTGTCTGTGAGGAGTGTGGTGTGTTCTCCCTGTGTCTGTGTGGGTTTCCTCCGGGTGACTGTCTGTGAGGAGTGTGGTGTGTTCTCCCTGTGTCTGTGTGGGTTTCCTCCGGGTGACTGTCTGTGAGGAATGTGGTGTGTTCTCCCTGTGTCTGTGTGGGTTTCCTTCGGGTGACTGTCTGTGAGGATTGTGGTGTGTTCTCCCTGTGTCTGTGTGGGTTTCCTTCGGGTGACTGTCTGTGAGGATTGTGGTGTGTTCTCCCTGTATCCGCGTGGGTTTCCTCCGGGTGCTCTGGTTTCCTCTCACGGTCCAAAAACACAGGTTGGTAGGTGATTGTCGACTTAAATTTTCCATAGGTGTGAGTGTGTAGGTAAATGTGTGAGTGTGGGTCACCCTGCAAACCCCTCTTGGGTTTGTTCCCTCCTTGCGCCCAGTGCTTCTGAGTAGGCTGTGGACCCACTGCGACCCTAAACTGGATACGCATTTACAAGCAATAAATGAATAGGCGAATGTTTAGTGCTTGTTTTGATTGATTAAAATAAATGAAGGATGATCTCTTTAGAGTATACTGTCAGAAAAACTCACTGTGGTGGTACTATAAAGGGTAGACATTCAATAACTCTTTTTAAGGAACATCATTGTACTTTATTGTATTATAATTGTACATTTTAAATAAGTGTTGACTTCATACACTCCATTTTATCTGAAGAATTTACATACCATTATTTTACTTTACACATTTCTTTAATGAAATCTTACAAATATTAACCTCTCCTTCTGGAGAACAGAATATATTGTATATTTAAGGAACACAACTGGATTTTAAAACCACTACTGTACCTTTAAATGTATTTTTAAACAGTTTGTACCTGTAGCAAAACAATCTCCAAGAGTTAAAGTTTTAATAGATTTTATGGCCCTGAAGATCCATTATTTCCAGCTCTCCATTTGTAAAATGTTTCCACCGGTTCAGTTCTGTTTCCGAGGTCTGTTCTGAGAAGCAGTGCTCAGGATTAGAGTCTGATTGATTTAAGTGTGGGAGAATGGTGATTAGCACAGCTCTGTGTAAGTGAGTTGGTTTTGAGGTCAAAGAGCATGAGGAAATCTCTGGAGTTCAGTGAAAGCCTCTTTTCCGCCACCTTTAATGTCCTCCGAGCTGAGCTTCAGCCAGTGGATTGACTCTCACTCCTTTCCCAGAGTTTTCTGGGTAACTATTAATTTCAGTGCTGCAGTGAAAAGGTTTTTATAAATGGCTATTTTGTCTTTAACGCATATTCAACTAAACCTTGTATGTTAGCTTTTAGCCTAAACCTGACCTTAAACTTAAAACCTATTACAGATGCCGCCTTTTCAACAAATCCATTTGTGAAATTTCTTCCCTCCTAGATATTCACAATCAACTGTGAGGGTGTTATTTACCAGTAGAAGGGTTTAGGAACCACAGCAACTCAGCTACAAAGTGGCACACCATATAAAATTACACATTAACATCAGGACAAAAATCACAGAAGCTACATGGCATGGGTTTCTATGCCTGAGCCTTACATGACCCAGCACAATGCCAAGTGTCAGATGTAGTAGTATAATGTTTACCCCACTGGAACTCTGGTGTGATGAATGGTGGACGAACGTGACTGGCACACATCAAACACATTTGGGTGTTAGGACCTGGAACAGAGATTGACACTACCCAGACACTACCCAAAATCTTGTAGAATGTCTTACCAGAGGAGTGGAAGTGGTTCTAGCTGCAAAAGGGAGGAGCAAATCTATATTAATGCCAATGGATTGAGAATGAAATGTCATAAAAGCTTACGCAGGTGTAACATGTAATTGCTTCAGTACTTTTGTTAATATAATGTAATTTAAAAGTAACATAACCTTAGACATGATCTCGACTCTAAACCTAAATTTAACCTTTAATATTACTCATATTAAACCTAACCGCAAACTTGATATCTACCATTAACCATAACTAAAACTTACTCTATCTTCATAGTATAATATAGGCATCCTTCATCTTGAAAAGTGACAATTAGTATCACAGGACAGGTCACAGTCTGCTAGACCAAATTCTGGAGTGTCAGTCTCCTCTACACTGGCAGCATATGTACTTAGAAGCTGTGGGGGCATTTTTATTGCGTTGTAGCCAGCTCCATATTGCCAGTACCCTTGGCTGTGTGGAGACTGTTTTTCCAGCTCCCCAGTCTCCTGCTATGACTTCCCAGCTGTTGACATTGATGTAAACCGACTTCCGGTCACAATTGCAGACCTCACACCTGGGGTCTCCCGACTGGTCTGGAATTCTCTGAGAGCTCACAGTAGAACATATCCTTAAGGGTGCAGCCAGCCTGAGTAGGGCAAACATGCTGAAAATGTCTGCACTGTGTTGGCCGTTCTGTCCTGCCACTTACTGCACTGCACATGGTAGCAGCTGCCTTGGTGGTCCAGCTGTTAACCTCTGCATTGGGTAGGATAGCTGGATATACAAAGTTGTTTAAGGAGGCCACCATCGCAAGCGTGTAGCCGTCAGTGGTGATGGCAGAACTGGATTAGGTCTGGGCCAGGACGTGGATCTTTCTCAGGCTTATGGTCACCCAAAATGATTACAAGCATTGAACAGGTGGTCAGTGAGGTGTTGCAGGTCAACTTCTTTGTAGGAAATTCAGCAACATCGTCCATAAACAACAGCTTTCAGATGAGGACCTTGCATATCTTGGTGTAGGATGCAGTTGAGCAAGATTGAAAGGCTTGTTGTCTGCCTTGATGAGAATATAAACCCCCTTGATGTGGTCTTTAAAGACGCATTGAACGAGTACAGAGAAGAAGTTGCTGAAGAGTGTCTGAGCCAAGAAGTAGCCCTGTTTCACTTCGCTGCTCATATAGGAAAGTCTTCTGATGTCGCACAATTGAAGCAGACTGTCCTGTGTGCCGTGTCCTCATGAAAGGACGTGATAATACTGAGCAGCTTGGGGGGACATCTTATCTTCTACAGTACGTTGAAAAGCCTGCTCCTTCTAGTCAAGTCCAGCGCTTTAGTCACATTGATGTGTTACAGAGCGGCTTTTGCAGCTTGTGACACATTTCTTTCAGTGTAGTGAGAAGATCCTCTCCACTATGGATCTGTCAGCTCAGAAACCGCAGTGTGATTCTGGGCAACACTTTAACACTAACTTAATTTAAATATCGCAGAAAATTTAAATTCTACCCTCAGCTCCAAACCTAAACCCAACACTCACTCTAACCAGAAATTAAACTTAAAACTTAACCTAACACTTGAGTATAAATCTAAATTTGAGCTCTACACTTGAAATAATTGAAATAAAATGAAAATAAATGTTTTAAAAATGTAAAACCTAACTCATCCTATTGGTAAATGCCACCCTGTTTCTCAGCATAGTTTCTAATCCCCATTTCACCCTGCTCTTCAATGGCCAGGACTCCCACAGGACCACCACAGAGCAGGTCAGATGTGATCACAATGGTATATCATTTTCAGCGCTGCAGAGACACTGACGTGGTGGTGGTGGTGTGTTAGTGTGTTGAGAGTGTGTGGTACGAGTGGATCAGGCACAGCAGTGCTGCTGGAGTTTTAAAACACTGTGTCCACTCACTCTCCACTCTGTTAGACGCACCTACCTCCTTGGTCCACCTTGTAGATGTAAAGTAAGAGAGAGTAGCTCATCTGCTGCTGCACAGTTTGTGTTGTTCTTCCTCTGGTCCTCCATTTGGTCATACAAGAACACGCACTGTATTTACTGAAAGTAGTTCCTTTTACAAATATCGTAAACATACTAAAATATGCTTGTATTAGTCCTGGTATTTCTCCAATGTTTTATTCTGTGATTATAGGCCTTGTCCAATGCTGATTCATGTTGTGATTACTTTACTTTTGTTTTGCAGGTATTTCCAGGGCCAGTGAGTTAAACATAGGTTGTCATGCTTTAAAAAAACTAAATTAGACATTGTGAAGTCCTTCAGGTGGGAGTTTAGATGAATAATGAGAAAGAATAATGTCCCAGAACTTGGCTTTTTTCACAAAGCACTAATAATGTCTGTTGTTTTAATACAAATGACACGTCTCCTATCCATCAGTGAGACAGAGTAACCTTTTCATTTTTCAACTCTCAATTTAACTCAAAAACTTTTAAAGCAGCATTTATGATTATATAAGCATACAATGAAATAAAGTGCTTTTAAAGTCAAGTCTAAATTCATCCATATCCTTTGTTCTCTCTCTCTTTCTGTCTGTCTGTCTGTCTCTTTCTCTCTCTCTCTCTCTCTCTCTCTCTTTGATGTTTTTTATGCATTACGCCCAGAGCACCTTGTGATGATTGACATGAAGGATGATTTCAAATCGTGAATTAATCTTATATTCAATCACATCCAAACAACATGCGAATAACATGTAATCAAAACTAGATGCAAACTTCAAAAGCACACATAAGCCTAAGGTAAAAATAAAAAAATCTGCCAGAAGGGTATACATTTTCCAGTTGATGGGCTCTGTCTTCTGTGAAGGGATGAAAATCCATCCAGTAATTGTGGGATGAATTGGGGTGTATTTGTGATCAGAACTAATCGTCCAACATCACTTTTTAACTTCACTATTGCCCTTGTGGCTGCCATCAGACTTTCACAGCAATGTTTCAACATCCAAAGTTTTCCCAGAAGCAGCTACTGCAGTAAAGAGGAACAAAGTCCATATTAATACTTTTCAATTTAGAAGTGGTTTACATAGATATACAGGGTGGGCCATTTGTATGGATACACCTTAATAAAATGGGAATGGTTGGTGATATTAACTTCCTGTTTGTGGCACATTAGTATATGAGAGGGGGGAAACTTTTCAAGATGGGTGGTGACCAGGTGGCCATTTTGAGGTCGGCCATTTTGTATTCCATTTTTGTTGTTTCAATGGGAAGAGGGTCATGTGACACATCAAACTTATTGGGAATTTCACAAGGAAACCAATGGTGTGCTTGGTTTTAACGTAACTTTATTCTTTCATGAGTTTTTTACAAGTTTCTGACCACTTATACAAAGTGTTCAAAGTGCTCCCATATACTAATGTGCCACAAACAGGAAGTTAATATCACCAACTATTCCTATTTTATTAAGGTGTATCCATATAAATGGCCCACCTTGTATTACAATTTCTATTTATTTATTTAGACGCATGTCTAAAATTAAAGGAGTCCCTCTTTTATGTCTCTCTCTTTCACCCTGTCTCTTTCTCTGAGAGCTGTGAGCTCTTACAGATCGTGTGATACGAGCCTAAGATCAATATTCACGCTTAACATCCTCGCTTAATTACACTCTCCACTAAATACAGCACAGCGTCTGAAGGTCCAGGAGCTGGAAGCACTTAAAATGCCTATATCATGAAAAATCTGCATTCTTCTGGCTCAGCTTTTATAAACAAAATAGCTTGGAATGGTATGTAGTGTAAAAGCTACTTCAATTATAAATATTATTTTACAGTTATTCTGCTGCCAGTCCCAAGCCACTCCATCTGAAATATTATACAAAAATAAAAATGTGAAAGTGAAAACCCACTCTTCCTAGTCAATATAGCCATCAAATACAGGTTGTTCCTATTGTAGACAATATTTTGGAGGAAATTATAATGATATATTATAAATATTTCAGATAAAATAAACACTGATTAATGATAACACTAAAAACACTTGCCAAATATTGTGTAGGTCCCACTCAAGTCACCCACACAGCTATGAAACGATGTATAGACTCCAAAAAACCTCTGTCAGTGTTCTCTTTAATGTCACCTGCAGATCCTTGATGTGGCAAGAAGTATCCTCCATACATCAGTATTGTATTCCAGCACATCCCACAGATGCTCAATCTGACTGAGATATGGGGAAATTGCAGGGGCATTTATTTATTTATTTATTTATTTATTTATTTATTTATTTTTGTCTCTGGCCCTCCAGGGTGTATTCCCGCCTTGCACCCGGTGATTCCAGGTAGGCTCTGGACCCACCGCGACCCTGAACTGGATAAGGGTTACAGATAATGAATGAATGAATGAATTAATTTTCATCTCTCTTTTACAGAATGTGACCAAAACCTCTGAATCCAGCACATTGTTATGAAACAGAAGAAAACAATAAAGAAATTATCTCTCAGATGGTTTCTTGTTTCAAGTAGAGTTTGAACCTGTTTTGTGTGTGTGTGTGTGTATGTATGTGTGTGTGATGTGATGTGATGTGGAGAGATGGTGATTAATTAGGAGCGAGTGACCACTGACTGAGGGTCATCTCTTGTCTCTGTGTGTGATTTTAATGAAGTGAAGACTCATGTGACCCAAGAAGAAACCAATCTCTCTGCCACATCGTCAATGATATTTAACTCATTTAACGCCTCACTCCCCTCAGTGCCACTTCTCAGCTCCTTTGTGTGTTTGTGTGTGTGTGTGTGTGTGTGTGTGTGTGTGTGTGTTAGATATATATATATATATATATATATATATATATATATATATATTTTTAGGCTTGGGATAACAAACACCAAAGACAAACAAAAGCAATAATATTAAACAGAAACTATTATTTTAGACCATTTCTATTGGTCCATTCATCATGATATTTGAAGACAAAAAGTAAATTACCATTTATATTTTAACTGGTAACTGGCATGCTGGTTTTGTTGGTTTCCTTCTCATTTGTAAACAAAGATATTCATAGCGCTCAAATGACCAGCTTTTGGTGCTTCTTGTGTTAAACACACATACCCACATATATACCACTGTACCACACTGCCAACCTTGTGTGATAACACTATTGTCTCCCATGAGACAGACCTGGGTTCGATTCCAGGTCTGGGCAACCAGTCTGTGCTACACCATTAAGAGTCCTTGGGCAAGACTCCTAACACTGCGTTGTCCTAACTGTAATACCAGTAACCTTGTAAGTCACTCTGAATAAAAGTATCTGCCATTATTATTGTATATTAATCTAAGTATATATATATCTTAGTTTCAAAAATAGAATCTGTAGTTGATTTCAATTTGCACTTCCAAAATGATGAAAAGACATTTAGTTTTACTGTGTGTAATGAAATACCCCAGTCTGTTGAATGGTATCCCTAACAACAAATCTGTTGCATTGACTCCAGGCGAGCGTCCACCATCAAAGTGCTGGTATTTGGACGCTGGGAGTGTGATGATTACGGCGCTGATTGCGGTGTCACCTGAACTGCACCTTATGGCTGTGTGCGGAAGGCAGATGTGTGAGGTGATTAATTAGAACGTAATTCCATTTCCCATGTGCAAGCCCAAACACATTGATTTTCTGACTCTGTGTGTGCTTGTGTGTATGTCTGTGTGTGTGTGTGTGTGTGTGTGTTGGGGTGGGGGCTGGGGTGGTGGAGTGCTATTATATCTGACCACTTACACACACTCATTAATGGAATGGGACTCTTGGCGAGCTCAGCCCTTTAACTTCCAGCTGGAGCCTCCTCTCAGCCTCAGGGATGGGGCGCCAAGTTTATAACAGAAACATTCTGCCAACTCCCCATATTTTGCAGGGTGCATTATGGGAAATGTAGTTTTATATATTAAGTGTCCATGAAGTCATTCATTATTCATTCATCCATTGTCTCTAAGCGCTTATCCAAGTCAAGGTCACAGTAGGTCCGGAGCCTACCTGGAATCACTGGGCGTAAAGCAGGAACACACCCTGGAGGGGGCGCCAGTCACAGACATGGACTCTTTTGAGTCACCAATCCACCTTTCAACATGTGTTTTTGGACAGTGGACGAAAAGACATGAAGAGAACACATCAAACTCTTCACAGATCCTCGAGCGAGGCTTGAACCCAGAATCCCAGGAGCCTGGAGCTGTGTGATAGCAACACTGCCTGTTGCAGCCCCCTTAGCAATGGATTTTATTCAATTATAATATTCTGGTTAGTTCTATATATATATATCAAAATGAATTAGGTGACAGCATCACATTTCATTATCACAGAAAACAACACCAATTCAGAATTTTCAGAAGTAATCCAACTTCCTGCACACCAGTTTTCAACCACTGTTTTCAACCCTTTCAATTCACAGACAATGAATGAATGAGCATTGCTAAGCTTTTAGTCTTTAGTCTTTAGCTTTGCTGCACTAGCATGTTTTTTTTTTTTTTTTTTTTTTTTTTTCTGGGAATGCTTTGCAGTAGATGTTGGAACATTTGTGTGAGGGCTGTGTGGTATTCAGCCAGGGCATAGACAGAAATTGACTATGGACATTCCACCTCCATGACTAGAGACGAGGTTGTGTGTGGGCACTGATCCAGTGAATACTTACGGCTCTACTCTGCATTGTTGCTTTTCCATTAGGCAAATCTGGCACATGGTTCCTGGAACTGGGTACCTTTTTAGTACCTACTCATGCCTGGTCCAAGTGAATTGATTTAGGCACTAAACTTGACATGTAAACATTGCAGAGCCCTGATTGGCCAGAGAGACTTGTCTACATGACAACAAACAGACCTCTAGCACAAACTAGCTGCTTGTGATATCTCCAAGCTACAGTAGTGATCGCATTTGTTTTATCTGACTTAGAACGGTAGTTTGTAAAATTGCAACGTTCAAATGCTCCTTGGATTGGTGGCCGACAAAAACACCTGCGGGCATCAGATGGAGCAATAGGCGCCCAGATCTGTGTTCAACTCCAAAAACCAACAAAAACACACAAATGCATGATGAGCAAACAACGCTTATCGTTACCACTACTGATCCTATTGAAGAGGTTTTTGTGATGTCATTGGCTACATTTCATGGCAGAGGACTTAATACTTAAAAAACAACCAGGACCAAGCAAGTAAAACTATGTAGAATCAAGTAGAGCTAGTACTATGCAGTGGACAAGTGCCATTAGAGTGGTTAAATGAACTCATTATAAAGGTTGTTTGCAAATTTCAGACAACATTGTAGGCACATTTTTTAACATAACTGGGAAGATGCAACTGTTTTTGGAGCTATATGGAACCAAAAACCCTTATTCAGAAAGCCCTTTATAACAAGTTCCATCATAGAGTAGAGTCATTTATGCAGCCGAATCTTCCTTGGCGTGTTACTGGTTCCGTACAGAATACTTTAGCCTTTACTAAAAAACACTGAAAAACCTTTTTAAAGATGTACTCAACCTGATTTGTCAAGGGCACAGTAACATGCTCAAAAACACCTCGATTCACTAATGAATCTTTTCTCTTTATAGAGAAGCGGTGCTCATTAGTGTAATCACACAGAACAAATTTGTGCAGTGACCACAGGTTTGACTCAGCAGAGACAGAAATAAACCTCACTTAGTGACCCTCCACTAAAATCAAAGTCTTGTGTAATTAACATATTTACAGCCAAAGTGTTTATGTAGCCGATCAGCTGTGACATATCTGGTTTTCACAGGAGCTATGAGGCTATAACTTCATACCTCCAAAAAAGTAACTTTGCAAAAGATGGAAAAAACATGTCTGACAGTGTAAGTTAATGTTACAAGGTTATGTTTCATTTTGGAGGATTTCTAATGGTCCATTCATCATGAAATTTGGACCCAGTGTAAACAGCAGCTGCTTTTTTCATATCATATAAATAGTAATTAAAATCAGCAACAAGGGTAATACATTTTCTTGGGAGAGTGACATGGTTCTGGAATGTGTGTGTGTGTCAAATTATACTTTTCTACTGCACGATATCTACATGACTCTGCTCAGCTATTTTGCTTTTCCATGTAGCGAATTTGGTACCTGGTACCTGGAACCCATTACCTTTTTAGTACTTGCTCACTTGTGGTTCCCAGTGTGCCGGGACTAAACCATGATGTGTAAACCTTGCTGACCACTGATTGGCCTGAGAGACTTGTCAATCACAATGAAACACAGACATCCAGGACAAATTAGGCATTTGTTAAATCACCAAGATACAGCAGCGATCACATTTGTTTTTATCCAACACACAACAGAAGCTCGATCAATTACACTGTGGACCTTTAAATAAGTTCAAATGCACCTTGGATTGGTGGCCAATGTAAGAATTCAACTCCACTGATCTTTCTGAACTGACGTGTGGATCCATGTTCAGTCCAAAACAACAAAAAACTATATGTGAACACATGATGAGTAAACAATGCTCAATGTTACTGCCACTGTTGTGATGGTGTTTTGGTAGGTTACCAGTTTCTTTTTGGGGGGGGAGCCTATGTAGGGGAAAAAAGGGTCCCAAAAAAGTGAGTAGAGCCTTGTAGAGTAGGTACCATGCAGTGGAGAAGGACAATAAATCATCACATTGCCCCAAGCCTTGCTAACATCAATGGCATTTGAGATTGTTGGACTAATCTTGTTTTCCAGTTTATAGGAAAAAATCAAAATTGCTATATAAATTTTGCAAAAACATACATTCATTCATTCATTTATTGTCTGTCATTGCTTATCCAGTTCATGGTCACGGTGGGTCTGGAGCCTAGCCAGAATCACAGGGTGCAGAGTGGGAACACACCCTGGAGTGAGCACCAGTCCTTTACAGGGCGACACACACTCACACATATTAGTTGAATTTCCTAATTTTGTTGTTACACTGTTCATTCATCTTGACATTACCATGGTTTATTGTACATCTGATATTTTTAACCTAACAACCTCCACCTTAGTGCAAATGTCCACCATACTTGTCACTTTGCCTAAATGACTCACATAATGAACGTACTTGATAGTACACATAAATGCATGATATCATTATGTAAATAAGTCTTTCAGCTTTGCTTAAATTCAGAAGCGCTGCATCTTTTAAGGTGGAACAGTGTGGTTATAAAAATAAAAACGTTGTTGTTTGTTCATGGGTGAAGTTGGATTTTTCTCCAAATTTTTATTCACTGTTTGAATTACCACAAAAACTCATTTGTAACTTGAGTTGTTTAGTTTCACTTTGTTAATGTAGTTAGCTGTCTCCCGAGTTTGGAGACATTTCCACCTTAAGTGATCCAAAACAGCAAAAATTAGACAATGATACCCACCTATGAAGCAGGAATAGAGCAATATCCTCATTTTGGTTCATGCTTTTTAACATTTGGATGTCTCTCCTTTGTCTAAAAAACACCAGATGTCTCTGCCATGAGCAGAGATGGAGAAAGCCTAGCATACCAGACCAAGACCATTTGTTCTTTTACTCATTTACACTGGGGCATTGTAAGCACATTGGATGGGTTTCCAGCATGCAAACAGAACGGGACTTGAACCCACAACCTCCAGGTCCCTGGAGCTGTGTGACTGTGACACTACTTGCTGAACCACCACGGCACCCTATAAACACGTTAGCCCAGTTCAAATTGATTTGCACATCATTTTGTAGATTTCTATTAGTTCATTCATCATGCAGTTTGAACACAATGAATCTTTCAGTGTTTTAAGGTCACATGCACCAGATTTGTAAGTCGCGCACACATACAACTTGTTCAGACAGCCCCAATATGTTTTGTATATTTGCTTACAAGGGCACCTAGATTTTAACCCAGTGGGATCTAGTTCTGAGGGCAGAATAAAAGCTGAACAAACACTTCTCCACAGTTTGCTTTATATTCCTCCTCACACATCAAAGCTGCACGCAGAGCTTTCTGCTGGAGACACTAATAAGTTTGAGTGAGTGTGAAGTTGCTCATCGGCCCTAAATCCCATCTCTGTCCAGAGAGTTGGCCGAGTGAGACAGAGATGATGATGGAAAAATGAGTGAGAGACTGTGTGGAGAGTCCAGGTCAGTGAAAGAAAAAAATGCTCTGTTTTAAAGCAAGAGAAGTGTAGAAGCAGTCAACCAGGACAAGAGCTCTTTTAACAACTCTGCATCTCCTCACTGTGGGACGTTTTGGTCTCTGAGTCCATGTTTTTAGATCAGGGAGAGTTAACGGTGGTCCTGTAGAGCCAGAGCTAGTACAGCTTAGTGAGTCCCTCATTTAAAGGGCCTATATCATAGAAAACTACAGTTTCTTTGCAGTGGTTGGACATAAAAGCAATACATTCTGAAAAGTATAGCCTAACCAACAGGGAATAATCCAGTCTCAAATTAAAGGAAAACTAGGTAAGATTTAGAGCTTTGGCTCTTGGGCTCCTGTACAGTTAGAGTGTAATTATTTTTTACAGCACTGACCTGAAATCAAAATGGAAGGGGAAGGGGAAGGGGAAGGGATTGTGGAAATTTCCTATCCTTCTCCACAACTTACATAATTACATCTGCAGTGCTGAACCCAGATTAGCAACGACAAAGGCTGGACTTTAAATATTACAGCTCAGTGGAGCATCACAATAATATTTAAGCTGTAATTGTAAAGTACAAATACTAATTACTGTACCTTAAATGTGACATTCATGATTGTACCGTATTTTTCAGACTATAAGGCGCACATATAATCTTATGATTTTCTCAGAAATCAAAAGTGCGCCTTATAGTACGATGTGCCTTAAATGTGTACCCACAAATGGCTTAAGCATTACGGCCACCGTAGTCAGGATCCTCACTGAGCGCGGTGATACATACAGCTCTGTGCGCAGGAGCCCCGTGTTTCATTTTTTTATACCTAGGACCCCAAAAATGCCTCCTGTTAAGAGACATGCTTATGATGCAGATTTTAAGCTTAAAGCTATAAGTTATGCAGTAGAGCATGGAAATAGAGCAGCTGCAAGATAATTCAACATAAATGAATCTATGGTGCGTAAGTGAAGGAAACAAGAAGATGCCCTACGCCAGGTAAAGAAGACCAAACTGAGTTTCCAAGGAAACAAAGCAAGATGGCCACATTTGAAGGACCAAATAGAACAGTGGGTTATCAAACAGAGAACCGCAGGTAGAAGCGTCTCTACTGTCTCTATGTGTCTCAAACCCACAGCGATAGCACGCAACATGGAGATCAATGACTTTTGAGGTTGTTCAGTTACAACTGAACAAGTTGAGGCTTTTTGTGAAAGAGTTAAATAAAGTTTGACTTACGGTCTGAGCTTTGTTTTATTTAATGCGCTGCGCCTCCAGTCTGTTTACATTCCAGAAACTGGTATAATGTAAATGAGTAAAAAACAAATGGTATTGGTCCGGTATGCTAGGCTTACTCTCTCTCTGCTCATGGCAGAGGCATCTAGAGTTTTTAGACAATGACGAGAACTCCAAACATTGAAAAGCACAAACCAAGACAAGGATATTGTTCACTTCCTGCTCAATAAGTGGGTAATAAAAAACGATACTGCTACAAAACTAAACAACTCAAGTTATAAATGATTTCCTGTGGTAATTCAAACAGTGAATTAAAAACTTAAAGACAATTTAAACTTCAGCCACATAAAAAAAGACGAGGAGCAGTTGTAGACGTTCCTGTTCCGAACCAGTAAATTTGTTCTTGTTCACTTCTTTAGTTTATAATGGGAGCAACAAGGCTAGCTAAAGTAGCTAACACGCAAGATTCAGTTGATGAAAAAATAACTCAACTCCAGAATTGTGATTTTCAGGAGAATTAAAAATGTAAATGTGGGTTTATGTGATGATTATTTTTTATTATTTTTTTCCATTTTGAAGCATTTCTATTGGTCCATTTATCCTGCGATATTAACACAATGCAACTGGCAACACACACACACACACACACACACACACACATATACACCCACCCATCAATCAAAACATTATGACCACCTCCACTGACCGTAAAGGAGGCCTTAGTTCTACAATTACATATTGTGGTCCATGTCTTGCTCTGCATACTTTATTTACTCCCTTTCAATCTGTACTTCAATGCTCAGGATCCTCACAGGACCTCCACAGAGCAGATACAATTTGGGTGGTGGATTGTATATGCTATCTCTTATATTTATAATTAATTAGAACTAATCTGCATTAGAGCAGTATAAAGACTCCTGACCACTGGGCTGTGGTGCAGTGGAACTGTGTTCCCTGGAGTGATACCTAAGATATGAGTTGGAGTGGTGTTTGTAATCCAGAACTTATTCTCTAACATCCATACCTGACCTCAGTAATGTTCTTGTAACTGAATGCAATTAAATCCTCTCAGCAATGTCTCAATAGCTGCCTTTTTTGCCTCAAGGTACAAATTGAGGACCACCTTGACAGAACTTTCCTGGGGTCTCGAACTCAGCCACACACACACACACACACACACCATACACACACTACTTCACATGCACACTCACCTACAACCGTGTGAAGTGTGAGTGTTAGCCATCCAATCAGCACATCTCGTTCACCCATCTCTATTCCTCTCTCTGGCTGTAATTGGTGTGTGTCAGAATGGTAAATTGGACACTGAGACGATGAGTGTGTGTGTGTGTGTGTGAGTGTGTGTGGTATGGAGGAAATTGCTCATGAGGAAGTGTGTCGATGGGCTCTTATTGGGTCCGTCAAGCCACACACTCACACACACACATTCGTGTGATGCCTGCTACTACTCACTCTGCTGAACACTTCAATAAACACCTGAAGACTTGCACTTATTTGAAGTGAGAAAAGTTTTTATTTTTTTTTTGGTCACAACTGCAGCACTTAAACCCTGGTATCTCCAAGATGTGAAATTAACAGTCTCATGTTCAGCTTCTCCAGAGCCATTTTATGTCATCTTTTTTCACTGGCGATTTGGAATTTGATGACAGAATTGCACATCTGTGTAGATAGTACGCTCTCTTTGAAAAAAGAGAGCTGTTGTGCAGCTGAAATCCTATAACAAGCAATAATTGTAAAAGCTTTTCAATTTTTAAACTACAGCAATTGGTCTCCTCAGTTCCCAAACTTTAAGACAGTGTTGCTAAAACAAAAGGTGATGCAAGACAGTGATAAACACCACCCCATCCCAACTTTTTTTAAACAAGTTGCTGGCATTAAATTCAAAATGGGCAAATAATAATAAAAAAAAAATACATTTTCTCAGTTTCAACATATAAATGTTAGTTTCACTGCTTCAGTAAACAGGGGGCGATTAATAAATCTTTAGTATGAATATAATCTACTTATCCTGCAGGTAATTGTGTAACGGTTTTAGGAATTGACACTTTCTGAAGGTATATATAGTAATCACTAGCTTTGGTCTTTAGGATTGTTGCAGTCAGAGACACAAGTATGTTGACAATCTTGAGCATCATGCTGTTTGTGACTGTGGACTTTTGCCTGATTCAAATTTAAAGATAGTTATCAGTGGAAAGTGATTTTTTCATGATATCAATAAATTACAATCTTTCAAATAAAGACAAAATGTATTTTTTCAAGAAATTAAAAAGTTAATTGCAATGTCTTAGAAAAATCTATAGACGTTAAAGGTGATTACATCTAAAAATAAAAATCTAATACATTTCTTGTGTTTTACTTTAGACTTAATACCTAGAACACTCCACGTAAATGAGGACAAGCAACATGGAAAATAAATATGTAAAAATAAATAAAGAAGGCAAATACAAAGATGGCGGCACGGTGGCGCAGCAGGTAGTGTCGCAGTCACACAGCTCCAGGGGCCTGGAGGTTGTGGGTTCGATTCCCGCTCTGGGTGACTGTCTGTGAGGAGTGTGGTGTGTTCTCCCTGTGTCTGTATGGGTTTCCTCCGGGTGACTGTCTGTGTGGTGTGTTCTCCCTGTGTCTGTGTGGGTTTCCTCCGGGTGACTGTCTGTGTGGTGTGTTCTCCCTGTGTCTGCGTGGGTTTCCTCCGGGTGACTGTCTGTGAGGAGTGTGGTCTGTTCTCCCTGTGTCTGTGTGGGTTTCCTCCGGGTGCTCCGGTTTCCTCCCACAGTCCAAAAACACACGTTGGTAGGTGGATAGGCGACTCAAAAATGTCCATAGGTGTCAGTGTGTGAGTGAATGTGTGTGTCTGTGTTGCCCTGTGAAGGACTGGCGCCCCCTCCAGGGTGTATTCCCGCCTTGCGCCCAATGATTCCGGGTAGGCTCTGGACCCCCCTCAGCCCTGAATTGGATAAGCGGTTACAGATAATGAATGAATGAATGAAAATACAAAGATTTTAACAATTTATTGCTGTTGCAGATATTTTTAACAGAAGGATTGTTCATTTATTAATGTTCATTTATCATTATTAGAGTTAAGAACATTCCCAAACATTTTTTTTTTTATTTGTTCATAAATGTTTCTCAATTATTTTAAAATATTTTATTTGTTTTACATGGGAGTGTAAATAGTTAGCCATCACACTGTGCATGTTTTCTTTTTATCTAGCTATGGCTTTAATGCTTATTTTCTTTTCTTAGTGAAATAATACTAGTGTTTCTGTGTGATGCATGTTTGTGATAATGTATTCCAGCAAGCACCACTACTCTCAATCCCTACGTCAGCGCTTTGAAGTCACTTGAATGCGCTTTTCCTCTTTTGATGATTTTTTTTTTTGTTGTTGTTGTTCTTTTTTAACAGCCCCCCCCCCCCCCCCTCCACCCCCAAAACACACACACCCCACCCAAACCAAGTACTTTTGTCTCCCGTCTGTTTATAAAGACAAAGCGTCTTTGTTTTCAAGGCTGGTTAAATCAGAAAGACGTCGCCTGTCTGGTTTGATTTATTGGTGGAAATCAGATTGACTGACTGTTATAATGGGCCCAGGCTCCTGACTGATGTTCGTCTTTCTGAAATGGAGGAGAAAACGAGCAGAGATTTTGTGGAGGATTAAAAGCAAATATTAGCATAAAATCACAATTTTAAATCAGCAGCAGCAGCTGAAGAAATTGCTCCTGAGGTGAAAGCATATAATTTTTTGTTGTTGTTGTTTTTTTCATCCCTTGCCCATTCATGTTATTCTTAGATCAGACGTATACTCCTGACAGTATAACTTTAGAAAACTAAAAGATGCCTTGCATCTTCTATAATTGAACAATACAATAAATAAACAAATAAGCAAACAAAAAACTTGCTATACTGTAATAGTTAATTACAATGAGATCCGAAGTGAAATAATCTCATCTGTCTAAAGCCCTGTTTGGACGGGATTAGTTTTACGTGGGGAGCTGAGGTAAAGCAGTTTTACAAACATTACATCAGTAATGTTTATGGTGGATTCGCACTGGATAAAAATTCTTGGTGGAAATAACATAGATGGGAATTGTTTCTATTATAAACCATTTAACAGTAACTTACTGAGTAGGAAATGCATGTATAACATTTATGGAAGCTATTATTGTGTACAAAACCTACCTACAGCTTCCAGAAGGACAAAGTATGGGACAATACCATATTTTATGGGAAGGTAAGGCATTCATAGGCCTTTGCTTGAAGTGTGCCCCTGAAAAATCTCAAAGGGTATGCAACTCTACCCCTTGGCCACACCATTCTTTCCAAACCAAGAAAGGGCAAGGCCAAGTGGTGAAATGGTATTCATTGTATTCCACGTCACTCTCTGAGTCCAGCTCAAGGAGAGGAGG
This sequence comes from Hoplias malabaricus, assembly GCF_029633855.1. Classification (NCBI taxonomy): domain Eukaryota; kingdom Metazoa; phylum Chordata; class Actinopteri; order Characiformes; family Erythrinidae; genus Hoplias; species Hoplias malabaricus. The sequence continues at coordinate 36,447,479 of NC_089810.1, forward strand.
AGGAGGAGACATGGGACCAGCATTTCTCAGAGCATCTCTCCAATCATAGGTGTGGCTCAACCAGCTGTTTATGTTTAGCATAAGGCTTACAAGTTTGATGTATGGTAATAACTGCCCTGACCTCTTGTTGCTTTCAGTGTTGGGGAATAACAGAATACATTTTAGATACTTTGAATACAAAACATGTGTAACTGGTTAAAAAGAGTTACACTGGTTTAAAAAAAATGGTTGAAGGGATTTATCTAATTAATATGTAATTAATATGTAATCTCAAATTAGAGCAAACTTGTATTTCAGACCTTGAAATAAAATACGCAACATGTTTTCAGTTCCGTAAGTTTCCTGACCACTTGAGGTCATGAGCTGGCACGACGTGCGAAGTGAGCTTATTGTTTTGGGAATTCGATAAAGAGTTTTAGTACAACATCTGTTTGCCAGGACGTTGAATGTAAGATAGAGTCTTGAAGCAGCCAGAAGCAAGGGTGTTTTTATTTTTTATTTGTTTGTTTGTCTATTTTCATTCATTCATTCGTTATCTGTAACCCTTATCCAGTTCAGTGTCGCGGTGGGTCCAGAGCCTACCTGGAATCACTGGACGCAAGACAAGAACACACCCTGGAGGGGGCGCCAGTCCTTCACAGGGCAACACACACTCACACATTCACTCACACACTCACACCTACGGACACTTCTGAGAAGCAATCCACCTACCAATGTGTGTTTTTGGACTGTGGGAGGAAACCGGAGCACCCGGAGGAAACCCACACAGACACAGGGAGAACATGGGGAGAACTGTAATATGTTCAGCTAGTTGCTACAGTAGAACACAACAGAATATTTTCTCATGTAAGCAGGACTTGACTGCCACATTCAAACTGTTTTAAAACGTGTTCCAAAAAGTATTCCAAAGTATTTAGAATACATTAGTCACCTTCTGCATTGATCTAATGGAATATGTTAAAAATGACCTTTCAGACCATGTACTTTTTATTTTTCAGTGGAATACATTTTAAAAGTAACCCTCCCAACACCGGTCACTGTTGTCACACTGTCTCTACATTTGCTCTCAACATAATTATGTGCATTTTTTTACACAGAGAGGGCTGGGCCCCGTTCTATTCAAGTGATCTATTCAACACACACCCGATTGTCAGCCTATAGATTAAAAAATACTGGATTTTAATTTCCCTTCAAAGGAACTGTGGGTTGTAGACATTCTCCTTAATAATTAAATGACAAGTAGATTATTTTTGTCACATTTATTTAATTGGATCTTCATCTGATTTTAGGAACTGTCACGCACTATTATTATTACAGGTAGATTCTGTATCAACTTTTCTAAGAAGCTGGCGTAGCGCTAAGAGTATAGTTTTTCTTCTTCTTTATCTTTAGTCTCCTGCTATTTGAGTGTCAGTGTCTCCTACTGAGGAGGAGGACTGCTGTTCTCTTACTAATTGAATAGTTGCTCCAAATGCACTTTTTTTTTCTTGTATAAACCCCAAATAATTATATTCTCAGTTGGATCTTCACCATCCTGTGTCATTTTGTGGAAAAAAAAGGAAAGACCGAAAAAAATCTCCATTATCATTGTCATTAGCGACCGAATAAGGCAGAATCCCCTCCTCTATCTCTCTCTCTCTCTCTCTCTCTCTCTTTCTCTCACACACACACACACATACACACCACACCTACATGCCTCAACTCACACTGATTGCCAATTAGAGCAGAAATCAATTTACTGTCCCCATCACTAAATTGATATCATTATGTTTATTGTGGAATGAATAATTGATTATCATATCATTATATCTGAATCTAATTGTGCAGAAAGTCGGCCTGGCAGGTAGCGACGGCAAAGAGGCCAAAAAGACGTGATTGTTGATAATTAGGGGTTATTATTGTCATCTTCCCATGATGCCACCTTCAGAGATGCAGTTTCCCAACTTTAGCCCAAGCAAGGACTTCTGTTAAATACAGTTCAATCTATACATCAATTTATTCTCAGAACAGGCCTTTATTTAATTACAGATTATCTCATACAGTCTGGACAGCCCTTACTGGAAATATGATCCCCATGTGTATGTTACATATTCATTTACAACAGCACTTGTATAAATACACTTCACATAATAAAGAAAACATTCATGTGTTGATTAGGTGGACTATATCTTCATATATATATATATGTATATTATTTCTCTGGAAGCACTCATCACATCCAAGTAATGGTGAATGGTTTATTCACCCAATACGTTCCATTCGTGGCATCAATGGTCAGCTCCTGAAAAAAAAACACAAGGACAGAACCACATTGAGTTCTATGTATATATTGCTGTGCTATAATGATGCTATAATGTAACCACATTGAGGACACACAATTCCCATAGTGCACGCTGAAAGCTACACAGCAAAATGAAGTCGTTCGTTTTCAGTGAGAGTCAGCGCCACTGGGCGGTGTTGAGCGACGCAATCCAGTTAGGCTCAGGCAAATGAGCAGTGACATGCGGGCGGCGAGTACCAATCAGAAAACAGGTTCTCACATTCCCTCAGAAACACTGCGCTGACTTTGGTTCCTACTCAAGATTTGTTCCTTTCTCAAAACCAAGGAGAGACTCATAACTGTTTAGTGCATGGGTTTGTCTTATAGTTTAATTATTATTTATTTTTTGTTTACTAATTGTGTAGTTTTATTAATTGTCTACATAGGCTCTGTTTATACTGGTTACTGTTGTAACACTGTACTAACACGGCCTGCTCGCGTGCTGCTGGACACACCCACCAGTGACACGTGGAGGGGGTTTTGTTGCTTGTGGTGTGCATGCAAAGTAAGGTTACACTGCTGGCTAGAGTGTGGGTCACTAGTGTGTGCTAGAGGGTTAGAAAGCCACACAGCATTGGGTTGTGGTGTAATGGAACTGTGTTCTCTGGAGTGATGGAGCATTGTTCAAAACCTTTGAGGGGAGTCAGTGGTGTTAAGGATCCAGAACTAATCATCCAACATCTACACTTGACCTCACTAATGTGTAAATGCCGTTTCAGACATGTTCAGACATGCCTTCCCAGAAGAGTAGAGCTTTTCCGTAATGACATTAAATATTACATCTCTAAATAGAATTTCTGCTTTTCTAGTTTCTGCTCGCACCTTGTTTTTTGTCCATGTTCAGCCAAGGTTTCAGTGTGTCCCAGTGTTTATTTTAAATCCATCCATCCATTATCTGTAACCGCTTATCCAATTTAGGGTCGCAGGGGGTCCAGAGCCTACCTGGAATCATTGGGCGCAAGGCGGGAATACACCCTGGAGGGGGCGCCAGTTCTTGTTTATTTTAAATAATTAGAAGAATAAATAACATGATATACACTTTATATTGGTTCCCACAACCTGCTGTATGCCTCTTGTGTGATAAATACATGTTAATGTAAGACAACTAACTAAATGAATGCAGGTATTTTTTAATAATTTGCACTGAATGTGAACATATATTTTAAGCTTCAACGCAGGGGTTTTCTTTGTTTCTTTTCTGTTTCGAAACACAGTGTGATCTTGGCCTCAGTTTGTAAAATTATATTGACTCTATATTTTACCTTGTAAAACAAGAAAGCCCTAATAAAGGGTTGAGTCTCGAGTGGATTTGAGACTCCTTTCAAAACCTGACCCCCAAAATTCAGGGGAAAGGGAGCAATTATGTGTAATTTCAGCAGATACATCCATTAAGAGGCAATAAGGAGGCATGGAGCACTGTGTATGTGTGTTTGTCTCTTTGCAGCTTAAAGGAGCACACGGTGGAAGCCCACACTGACACACACACACATACACACACACACACACACACACACACAGAGACAGATGGAGCTGCCTGGCCCTTTCAAACTTAGTATGCAGTTGGGAAATGCTAAGAAAGATAAATGGCTCTGTGCGAGCTGGAACACTAGTTATTCAAATCCATACATGGCTTCTCTCTCTCTCTCTCCCTATCCCTATCTCTCTCTCTCTCTCTCTCTCTCTCTCTCTCTCTCTCTCTCTCTCTCCCTCTCTCTCTCTCTCTCTCCCTCTCTCTCTCCCTCTCTCTCTCTCTCGCCCTCTCTCTCTCTCTCTCTCTCTCTCTGCATGCATGTGTGTATGTCACTTTCGCCTCTCGATCTCTCGCCCAGCTGTTATAAATCCTGGCTTCTCAACGGTATTAATAGAATCTGCGTTGTTGGTCCGTTCCAATTCAACTTTTGCAAGGGCAGCTTTTCAAAAGAGTCAAGAGGGGGGGGAAAGAGGCAATATCGTTGCCCTCCACCTTTGTCAGGGATAATCCCTTTCTCCACCCTTGCGCCAGCACTGCCTTTTCGAAACGATAAAAGCCCAACATGAAAACACACTGGCTCTCACTTCACAAACACTGTGATAAGAGTCTGATATGTTGTGCATAGCTGTCAAGTGCAGCCATACAATGTATGCTGTTATTTTATGAAACCTTGTGTAACATATGACCAGGGCCAGAGGAGGAGGATTAAACAATATATATATATATAAATGTACAGGGGTTGGACAATGAAAGTTAAACACCTGGTTTTAGACCACAGTAATGTATTACTGTGTAGGGCCTCCTTTTGCGGCCGATACAGCGTCAGTTCGTCTTGGGAATGACATACACAAGTCCTGCACAGTGGTCAGAGGGATTTGAAGCCATTCTTCTTGCAGGATAGTGGCCAGGTCTCTACGTGATGCTGGTGGAGGAAAACATTTCCTGACTCGCTCCTCCAAAACACCCCAAAGTGGCTCAATAATATTTAGATCTGGTGACTGTGCAGGACATGGGAGATGTTCAACTTCACTTTCATGTTCATCAAACCAGTCCTTCACCAGTCTTGCTGTGTGTATTGGTGATTGTCGTCCTGATACACGGCACCACCTTCAGGACACAATGTTTGAACCATTGGATGCACATGGTCTTACTGGTGCAGTGTGTAGTTAATGAAGATTGGCCACCAGGCTGCTCCAATTTAGCCATGAAACCTCCCACACTACAATGACAGGTGTTTCAGTTTCATTGTCCAACCCCTGTATATAAAAACCCTTTAATTCTGAGTTTCCTTAATTTTGATGATCTAAGTTGTCTGTGTTCTAATTCAGCTTTTTCAATAATTAATAATTACTTTAAATATATATTAATTTAAGTCTATATTCTATATCAATAACTATAAATATTTATTATAAGAATTTTGTTCTACTCCAGAATCACAGCTCTGCAGATGGCAGTAAATTCTCACCTCTGTGATTGGATCGTGGTCGAATTTCAGTGACGTTGCAGCTGCTCCGTCGGTCTTGATGGAGACATTAGTAATGGGAAAGCTTCCTGTTCCCCAAACTCTCACAATACCCAGAGTCAGGCGGTCAGCAGCATCCAGTCCATCGTTAACAATAGAACAGGTCAGAGTTTCCTGAAGTGGACACAACGGAAAGTGTATGTTAGAAACAGTAAGTGATGTCTTATTAAATAAGTATCACGTCAATGTTTAAGAGTCTGTTGTGTGCTTTTTCTGACTCAGCACACAACAGCAGCACATTATACACACACACAAATAATCATATCCTACAGCAGTACCTGACAACACAAATGCGTCTGTCTAAATAGCATTATAATCTCATTATATTGTACAATTACAAACTGTATATCCATCTGCTTATTAGCTCACCCTACAGTTACCATTGCTCAGATACTGACCACAGAACAACTGTCCAGTGTGGTGTGGTGGTGGCTCATTTTCAACACAACATTGACAAGAATGGTCCACCAGTCAAAATATATGCACAGTATATTTCCATATACAATAATAATGTGATATATTTTAGGGTTAAACCAATGCTGTTCTTATTAATCAGATCCGAAATACTCAGTGCAATCAAAGTGATATTAAATTAGTATAATAATATCCCTTATAATATTCCTAATCCATATATAAAGGCGGATTATTCTCTGCAAAGTTAGCTTACACAGCCTCACACACACAAAAAAAAAAAGAAAAATACGGGCAGATGCTTTGGACACGTGATGGCATCCTCAAGATTATATTTTTTTAAATTTAAATGTGACATTTAAACACAGACTTTCTTTGACCTCTTGTGTGAGTAGTCAGAGATTATGTGGGGCATTTTTTAGCCGCGCAGTTCAGTTAATCTTTCTACATCTGACCTGAAATCTGCAGAACATTTTGGCCTAGCTGGACGAAGCTGGCAGGCTTTAAACCACTCGGCCAGTCAGCATGATGCGGTTTTGGAGCAGACTGTGGTTTAGCCACAGATGTTTGGCTACAGGAGATGTGGTCTGCTTTTGAATTCCCCGCTGGCTTTAATAACAACTGGAACACGAGTCGTTCGGAGATGCCCTGAAAAATGTGCTGCTTTCAGAAGAGTGAGTATTAGCGTACCTTAAACACGCTGAACGACGCCAAGAGGTACGTCCCATTCTTATCCGTGTCTGGACAGATGATCGTCAAACAATGAGGCGAGGACGGATAGAGATAGAAAGGGGAAAAAAACACAAGAAAGAAGGAAAAAATACAGCATGAGGTCAGAGAACAGACAGTGAAAGGACACTTATATTTTGGCATTTAACATGATCTCCAACTCAAACAATAGTGTATACGTGTGGTCAATAGGCATCCACTGTTCAACGTTTTCCGGATTTTAAGCCAGTTACCAACTGAACGTCAGGACAGAGATGGATTTCAGCTTTACTGGCTGGTTAATGGACACAATGCCTGAATAACTGCATAAACAAGCTGAGATCAGATGGATGAACATCTGATTTCACAACTACTAACCCCTACACACACAACAAAACAGATGCAACATGGTCAAATCTACACGGACATGACGGGATGACAATATAAAACCAGCTAAACAAGCCAGTTAGAGTTTGCAATGACCTATCCTCTATATAATGATGTTAATCTCAAGTTACTGTTTTTGGATTTAAACTCTTTTTTTCCTTGTGTAGAGCAAATTAAGGTCACCACATCAACCAAATGTCCATGATCAAATTGGGGACTCCCAGGCAAACAAGCTGTGTTTAACACTAAGAAGTCTGGTGTCAGTGTCACTAGCAATAACAATAGCAAATGTATAGGGTTTTTTCATTCATTCATTATCTGTAAATGCTTATCCAGTTCAGGCTCGCAGTGGGTCCAGAGCCTACTCAGAAAGATTGGGCGCAAGACAAGAACACACCCTGGAGGGGGTGCCAGTCCTTCACAGGGCAACACACACACTCACACATTCACTCTCAGACTCACACCTACGGACACTTTTGAGTCGACAGTCCACCTATAAATGGGTGTTTTTGAACCATGGGAGGAAACCAGATAAAACAGAGAATACATGTGGGAACTGTTCAAAATATTCACTTCATACCAATTTTGTAAGTAGATGAATATGTTCTGAAAGGATAATATCTGTAGACTGTTTCTTTTTTTTCTCTGGGTTAAATACAATGGAGTTCTGCATGAAGCTGAGAAACATACCAATGCCCTCTCCATCGTCCCAGAACAGAAAACCTCTCGCTGTTCCATCATCAGCAAGAGCAGCGATGAGTCCCAGAGGATTCTTCCGGCTGCAGGGGTGAAGGAAAGAGGAACGGATGAGTGTGACAAACAGAACATCAGAGGATGATACTGCAGGCTACAAGCGGGAATTGACTCTTACGCTGTCTCACCTAATGTTCACATTCTGTATTATTAACCTGGGAAGAGCTAAAGGACATTCCATGTAGCATGTCATCATTAACCTTCAAGCTTTGCAAGCACACAAGCTGTAAGTTGGGATTGGGCTTTATGTTCCACCTGTAGTGGAATCTATTGGCATGCAATAAAAGCTGACAAAAATTATAATATATTACACAAAATGTGTGCATATTCTTTTTCCCCTGTGTTGTAAATATGTAAAATATGTTATTGCCGCATATTTACCTATAGAATGTGTAATTGTCTGGTTTTTACTTCGTGTTTACCTATAGAATGTGTTATTGTCTGGTTAATGTCAGGTGTTTACATGTAGAATGTGTTATTGTCTGGTTAATGTCAGGTGTTTACATGTAGAATGTGTTATTGTCTGGTTAATGTCAGGTGTTTACATGTAGAATGTGTTATTGTCTGGTCAGTACCTCGTGTTTACATTTAGAATGTGTTATTGTCGGGTTAGCGCCTCGTGTTTACCTATATAATGTGTTATTGTCGGGTTAGTGCCTCGTGTTTACCTATAGAATGTGTTATTGTCTGGTTAGCGCCTCGTGTTTACCTACAGAATGTGTTATTGTCGAGTTAGCGCCTCGTGTTTACCTATAGAATGTGTTATTGTCAGGTTAGTGCCTTGTGTTTACCTATAAAATGTGTTATTGTCGGGTTAGCGCCTCGTGTTTACCTATAGAATGTGTTATTGTCAGGTTAGTGCCTTGTGTTTACCTATAAAATGTGTTATTGTCGGGTTAGTGCCTTGTGTTTACCTATAGAATGTGTTATTGTCTGGTCAGTACCTTGTGTTTACCTATAGAATGTGTTATTGTCGGGTTAGTGCCTCGTTTTTACCTATAGAATGTGTTATTGTCTGGTTAGCGCCTCGTGTTTACCTATAGAATGTGTTATTGTCAGGTTAGTGCCTTGTGCTTACCTATAAAATTTGTTATTGTCGGGTTAGTGCCTTGTGTTTACCTATAGAATGTGTTATTGTCTGGTCTGTGCCTCGTGTTTACCTATAGAATGTGTTATTGTCGAGTTAGCGCCTCGTGTTTACCTATACAATGTGTTATTGTCTGGTCTGTGCCTTGTGTTTACCTATAGAATGTGTTATTGTCTGGTCTGTGCCTCGTGTTTACCTATAGAATGTGTTATTGTCTGGTCTGTGCCTCGTGTTTACCTATAGAATGTGTTATTGTCTGGTTAGTGCCCCGTGTTTACCTATAGAATGTGTTATTGTCTGGTCTGTGCCTCGTGTTTACCTATAGAATGTGTTATTGTCTGGTCTGTGCCTCGTGTTTACCTATAGAATGTGTTATTGTCGGGTTAGTGCCTCGTGTTTACCTATAGAATGTGTTATTGTCGGGTTAGTGCCTCGTGTTTACCTATAGAATGTGTTATTGTCTGGTCTGTGCCTCGTGTTTACCTATAGAATGTGTTATTGTCGAGTTAGCGCCTCGTGTTTACCTATAGAATGTGTTATTGTCGAGTTAGCGCCTCGTGTTTACCTATAGAATGTGTTATTGTCGAGTTAGCGCCTCGTGTTTACCTATAGAATGTGTTATTGTCGGGTTAGCGCCTCGTGTTTACCTATACAATGTGTTATTGTCTGGTCTGTGCCTTGTGTTTACCTATAGAATGTGTTATTGTCTGGTCTGTGCCTCGTGTTTACCTATAGAATGTGTTATTGTCTGGTCTGTGCCTCGTGTTTACCTATAGAATGTGTTATTGTCTGGTTAGTGCCCCGTGTTTACCTATAGAATGTGTTATTGTCTGGTCTGTGCCTCGTGTTTACCTATAGAATGTGTTATTGTCTGGTCTGTGCCTCGTGTTTACCTATAGAATGTGTTATTGTCGGGTTAGTGCCTCGTGTTTACCTATAGAATGTGTTATTGTCGGGTTAGTGCCTCGTGTTTACCTATAGAATGTGTTATTGTCTGGTCTGTGCCTCGTGTTTACCTATAGAATGTGTTATTGTCGAGTTAGCGCCTCGTGTTTACCTATAGAATGTGTTATTGTCGAGTTAGCGCCTCGTGTTTACCTATAGAATGTGTTATTGTCGAGTTAGCGCCTCGTGTTTACCTATAGAATGTGTTATTGTCGGGTTAGCGCCTCGTGTTTACCTATAGAATGTGTTATTGTCAGGTTAGTGCCTCGTGTTTACCTATAGAATGTGTTATTGTCTGGTTAGCGCCTCGTGTTTACCTTCAGAATGTGTTATTGTCTGGTTAGCGCCTCGTGTTTACCTATAGAATGTGTTATTGTCAGGTTAGTGCCTTGTGTTTACCTATAAAATGTGTTATTGTCGGGTTAGCGCCTCGTGTTTACCTATAGAATGTGTTATTGTCAGGTTAGTGCCTTGTGTTTACCTATGGAATGTGTTATTGTCGAGTTAGCGTCTCGTGTTTACCTATAGAATGTGTTATTGTCTGGTCAGTACCTTGTGTTTACCTATAGAATGTGTTATTGTCTGGTTAGTGCCTTGTGTTTACCTATAGAATGTGTTATTGTCTGGTTAGCGCCTCGTGTTTACCTATAGAATGTGTTATTGTCAGGTTAGTGCCTTGTGTTTACCTATAAAATGTGTTATTGTCGGGTTAGTGCCTTGTGTTTACCTATAGAATGTGTTATTGTCTGGTCAGTACCTTGTGTTTACCTATAGAATGTGTTATTGTCTGGTCTGTGCCTCATGTTTACCTATAGAATGTGTTATTGTCGAGTTAGCACCTCGTGTTTACCTATAGAATGTGTTATTGTCTGGTCTGTGCCTTGTGTTTACCTATAGAATGTGTTATTGTCTGGTCTGTGCCTCGTGTTTACCTATATAATGTGTTATTGTCTGGTTAGCGCCTCGTGTTTAGCTATAGAATATGTTATTGTCTGGTTAGTGCCTCGTGTTTACCTATAGAATGTGTTATTGTCTGGTCTGTGCCTCGTGTTTACCTATAGAATGTGTTATTGTCTGGTCTGTACCTCGTGTTTACCTATAGAATGTGTTATTGTCGGGTTAGTGCCTCGTGTTTACCTATAGAATGTGTTATTGTCGGGTTAGTGCCTCGTGTTTACCTATAGAATGTGTTATTGTCTGGTCTGTGCCTCGTGTTTACCTATAGAATGTGTTATTGTCGAGTTAGCGCCTCGTGTTTACCTATAGAATGTGTTATTGTCTGGTCTGTGCCTCGTGTTTACCTATAGAATGTGTTATTGTCTGGTCTGTGCCTCGTGTTTACCTATAGAATGTGTTATTGTCGGGTTAGTGCCTCGTGTTTACCTATAGAATGTGTTATTGTCGGGTTAGTGCCTCGTGTTTACCTATAGAATGTGTTATTGTCTGGTCTGTGCCTCGTGTTTACCTATAGAATGTGTTATTGTCGAGTTAGCGCCTCGTGTTTACCTATAGAATGTGTTATTGTCGAGTTAGCGCCTCGTGTTTACCTATAGAATGTGTTATTGTCGAGTTAGCGCCTCGTGTTTACCTATAGAATGTGTTATTGTCGAGTTAGCGCCTCGTGTTTACCTATAGAATGTGTTATTGTCGGGTTAGCGCCTCGTGTTTACCTATAGAATGTGTTATTGTCAGGTTAGTGCCTCGTGTTTACCTATAGAATGTGTTATTGTCTGGTTAGCGCCTCGTGTTTACCTTCAGAATGTGTTATTGTCTGGTTAGCGCCTCGTGTTTACCTATAGAATGTGTTATTGTCAGGTTAGTGCCTTGTGTTTACCTATAAAATGTGTTATTGTCGGGTTAGCACCTCGTGTTTACCTATAGAATGTGTTATTGTCAGGTTAGTGCCTTGTGTTTACCTATGGAATGTGTTATTGTCGAGTTAGCGTCTCGTGTTTACCTATAGAATGTGTTTTTTCCTGGTCAGTACCTTGTGTTTACCTATAGAATGTGTTATTGTCTGGTTAGTGCCTTGTGTTTACCTATAGAATGTGTTATTGTCTGGTTAGCGCCTCGTGTTTACCTATAGAATGTGTTATTGTCAGGTTAGTGCCTTGTGTTTACCTATAAAATGTGTTATTGTCGGGTTAGTGCCTTGTGTTTACCTATAGAATGTGTTATTGTCTGGTCAGTACCTTGTGTTTACCTATAGAATGTGTTATTGTCTGGTCTGTGCCTCATGTTTACCTATAGAATGTGTTATTGTCGAGTTAGCACCTCGTGTTTACCTATAGAATGTGTTATTGTCTGGTCTGTGCCTTGTGTTTACCTATAGAATGTGTTATTGTCTGGTCTGTGCCTCGTGTTTACCTATATAATGTGTTATTGTCTGGTTAGCGCCTCGTGTTTAGCTATAGAATATGTTATTGTCTGGTTAGTGCCTCGTGTTTACCTATAGAATGTGTTATTGTCTGGTCTGTGCCTCGTGTTTACCTATAGAATGTGTTATTGTCTGGTCTGTACCTCGTGTTTACCTATAGAATGTGTTATTGTCGGGTTAGTGCCTCGTGTTTACCTATAGAATGTGTTATTGTCGGGTTAGTGCCTCGTGTTTACCTATAGAATGTGTTATTGTCTGGTCTGTGCCTCGTGTTTACCTATAGAATGTGTTATTCTCGAGTTAGCGCCTCGTGTTTACCTATAGAATGTGTTATTGTCTGGTCTGTGCCTCGTGTTTACCTATAGAATGTGCTATTGTCGAGTTAGCGCCTAGTGTTTACCTATAGAATGTGTTATTGTCGAGTTAGCGCCTCGTGTTTACCTATAGAATGTGTTATTGTCGAGTTAGCGCCTCGTGTTTACCTATAGAATGTGTTATTGTCGGGTTAGTGCCCCGTGTTTACCTATAGAATGTGTTATTGTCGAGTTAGCGCCTCGTGTTTACCTATAGAATGTGTTATTGTCGGGTTAGTGCCTTGTGTTTACCTATAAAATGTGTTATTGTCTGGTCTGTGCTTCGTGTTTACCTATAGAATGTGTTATTGTCGAGTTAGCGCCTCATGTTTACCTATAGAATGTGTTATTGTCTGGTCTGTGCCTTGTGTTTACCTATAGAATGTGTTATTGTCTGGTCTGTGCCTCGTGTTTACCTATAGAATGTGTTATTGTCTGGTCTGTGCCTCGTGTTTACCTATAGAATGTGTTATTGTCTGGTTAGTGCCTCGTGTTTACCTATAGAATGTGTTATTGTCTGGTCTGTGCCTCGTGTTTACCTATAGAATGTGTTATTGTCTGGTCTGTGCCTCGTGTTTACCTATAGAATGTGCTATTGTCGGGTTAGTGCCTCGTGTTTACCTATAGAATGTGTTATTGTCGGGTTAGTGCCTCGTGTTTACCTATAGAATGTGTTATTGTCTGGTCTGTGCCTCGTGTTTAGCTATAGAATGTGTTATTGTCGAGTTAGCGCCTCGTGTTTACCTATAGAATGTGTTATTGTCGAGTTAGCGCCTCGTGTTTACCTATAGAATGTGTTATTGTCGGGTTAGTGCCCCGTGTTTACCTATAGAATGTGTTATTGTCGAGTTAGCGCCTCGTGTTTACCTATAGAAAGTGTTATTGTCGGGTTAGTGCCTTGTGTTTACCTATAGAATGTGTTATTGTCGGGTTAGTGCCTTGTGTTTACCTATAGAATGTGTTATTGTCTGGTCTGTGCCTTGTGTTTACCTATAGACTGTGTTATTGTCGAGTTAGCGCCTCGTGTTTACCTATAGAATGTGTTATTGTCTGGTCTGTGCCTTGTGTTTACCTATAGAATGTGTTATTGTCTGGTCTGTGCCTCGTGTTTACCTATAGAATGTGTTATAGTCTGGTCTGTGCCTCGTGTTTACCTATAGAATGTGTTATTGTCTGGTTAGTGCCTCGTGTTTACCTATAGAATGTGTTATTGTCTGGTCTGTGCCTCGTGTTTACCTATAGAATGTGTTATTGTCTGGTCTGTGCCTCGTGTTTACCTATAGAATGTGTTATTGTCGGGTTAGTGCCTCGTGTTTACCTATAGAATGTGTTATACTCGGGTTAGTGCCTCGTGTTTACCTATAGAATGTGTTATTGTCTGGTCTGTGCCTCGTGTTTAGCTATAGAATGTGTTATTGTCGAGTTAGCGCCTCGTGTTTACCTATAGAATGTGTTATTGTCTGGTCTGTGCCTCGTGTTTACCTATAGAATGTGTTATTGTCGAGTTAGCGCCTCGTGTTTACCTATAGAATGTGTTATTGTCGAGTTAGCGCCTCGTGTTTACCTATAGAATGTGTTATTGTCGAGTTAGCGCCTCGTGTTTACCTATAGAATGTGTTATTGTCGGGTTAGCGCCTCGTGTTTACCTATAGAATGTGTTATTGTCGGGTTAGTGCCTTGTGTTTACCTATAGAATGTGTTATTGTCGGGTTAGTGCCTTGTGTTTACCTATAGAATGTGTTATTGTCTGGTTAGTGCCTTGTGTTTACCTATAGAATGTGTTATTGTCGGGTTAGTGCCTTGTGTTTACCTATAGAATGTGTTATTGTCTGGTCAGTACCTTGTGTTTACCTATAGAATGTGTTATTGTCTGGTTAGTGCCTTGTGTTTACCTATAGAATGTGTTATTGTCGGGTTAGTGCCTTGTGTTTACCTATAGAATGTGTTATTGTCTGGTCAGTACCTTGTGTTTACCTATAGAATGTGTTATTGTCTGGTCTGTGCCTCGTGTTTACCTATAGAATGTGTTATTGTCGAGTTAGCGCCTCGTGTTTACCTATAGAATGTGTTATTGTCTGGTCTGTGCCTTGTGTTTACCTATAGAATGTGTTATTGTCTGGTCTGTGCCTCGTGTTTATCTATAGAATGTGTTATTGTCTGGTTAGTGCCTTGTGTTTACCTATAGAATGTGTTATTGTCGGGTTAGTGCCTTGTGTTTACCTATAGAATGTGTTATTGTCTGGTCAGTACCTTGTGTTTACCTATAGAATGTGTTATTGTCTGGTTAGTGCCTTGTGTTTACCTATAGAATGTGTTATTGTCGGGTTAGTGCCTTGTGTTTACCTATAGAATGTGTTATTGTCTGGTCAGTACCTTGTGTTTACCTATAGAATGTGTTATTGTCTGGTCTGTGCCTCGTGTTTACCTATAGAATGTGTTATTGTCGAGTTAGCGCCTCGTGTTTACCTATAGAATGTGTTATTGTCTGGTCTGTGCCTTGTGTTTACCTATAGAATGTGTTATTGTCTGGTCTGTGCCTCGTGTTTACCTATAGAATGTGTTATAGTCTGGTCTGTGCCTCGTGTTTACCTATAGAATGTGTTATTGTCTGGTTAGTGCCTCGTGTTTACCTATAGAATGTGTTATTGTCTGGTCTGTGCCTCGTGTTTACCTATAGAATGTGTTATTGTCTGGTCTGTGCCTCGTGTTTACCTATAGAATGTGTTATTGTCGGGTTAGTGCCTCGTGTTTACGTATAGAATGTGTTATACTCGGGTTAGTGCCTCGTGTTTACCTATAGAATGTGTTATTGTCTGGTCTGTGCCTCGTGTTTAGCTATAGAATGTGTTATTGTCGAGTTAGCGCCTCGTGTTTACCTATAGAATGTGTTATTGTCTGGTCTGTGCCTCGTGTTTACCTATAGAATGTGTTATTGTCGAGTTAGCGCCTCGTGTTTACCTATAGAATGTGTTATTGTCGAGTTAGCGCCTCGTGTTTACCTATAGAATGTGTTATTGTCGAGTTAGCGCCTCGTGTTTACCTATAGAATGTGTTATTGTCAGGTTAGCGCCTCGTGTTTACCTATAGAATGTGTTATTGTCGGGTTAGTGCCTTGTGTTTACCTATAGAATGTGTTATTGTCGGGTTAGTGCCTTGTGTTTACCTATAGAATGTGTTATTGTCTGGTTAGTGCCTTGTGTTTACCTATAGAATGTGTTATTGTCGGGTTAGTGCCTTGTGTTTACCTATAGAATGTGTTATTGTCTGGTCAGTACCTTGTGTTTACCTATAGAATGTGTTATTGTCTGGTTAGTGCCTTGTGTTTACCTATAGAATGTGTTATTGTCGGGTTAGTGCCTTGTGTTTACCTATAGAATGTGTTATTGTCTGGTCAGTACCTTGTGTTTACCTATAGAATGTGTTATTGTCTGGTCTGTGCCTCGTGTTTACCTATAGAATGTGTTATTGTCGAGTTAGCGCCTCGTGTTTACCTATAGAATGTGTTATTGTCTGGTCTGTGCCTTGTGTTTACCTATAGAATGTGTTATTGTCTGGTCTGTGCCTCGTGTTTATCTATAGAATGTGTTATTGTCTGGTTAGCGCCTCGTGTTTAGCTATAGAATGTGTTATTGTCTGGTTAGTGCCTCGTGTTTACCTATAGAATGTGTTATTGTCTGGTCTGTGCCTCGTGTTTACCTATAGAATGTGTTATTGTCGAGTTAGCGCCTCGTGTTTACCTATAGAATGTGTTATTGTCGAGTTAGTGCCTTGTGTTTACCTATAGAATGTGTTATTGTCGAGTTAGCACCTCGTGTTTACCTATAGAATGTGTTATTGTCGAGTTAGCGCCTCGTGTTTACCTATAGAATGTGTTATTGTCGGGTTAGTGCCCCGTGTTTACCTATAGAATGTGTTATTGTCGAGTTAGTGCCTCGTGTTTACCTATAGAATGTGTTATTGTCGGGTTAGTGCCTTGTGTTTACCTATAGAATGTGTTATTGTCGAGTTAGCGTCTCGTGTTTACCTATAGAATGTGTTATTGTCGAGTTAGCGCCTCGTGTTTAGCTATAGAATGTGTTATTGTCGAGTTAGCGCCTCGTGCTTACCTATAGAATGTGTTATTGTCGGGTTAGTTCCGCGTGTTTACCTATAGAATGTGTTATTGTCGAGTTAGCGCCTCGTGTTTACCTATAGAATGTGTTATTGTCGGGTTAGTGCCTTGTGTTTACCTATAGAATGTGTTATTGTCGAGTTAGCGTCTCGTGTTTACCTATAGAATGTGTTATTGTCGAGTTAGCGCCTCGTGTTTACCTATAGAATGTGTTATTGTCGGGTTAGTGCCTCTTGTTTACCTATAGAATGTGTTATTGTCGAGTTAGTGCCTCGTGTTTACCTATAGAATGTGTTATTGTCGGGTTAGTGCCTGGTGTTTACCTATAAAATGTGTTATTGTCGAGTTAGCGTCTCGTGTTTACCTATAGAATGTGTTATTGTCGAGTTAGCGCCTCGTGTTTACCTATAGAATGTGTTATTGTCGGGTTAGTGCCTGGTGTTTACCTATAAAATGTGTTATTGTCGAGTTAGCGTCTCGTGTTTACCTATGGAATGTGTTATTGTCGAGTTAGCGCCTCGTGTTTACCTATAGAATGTGTTATTGTCGAGTTAGCGCCTCGTGTTTACCTATAGAATGTGCTATTGTCTGGTCTGTGCCTTGTGTTTACCTATAGAATGTGTTATTGTCTGGTCTGTGCCTCGTGTTTACCTATAGAATGTGTTATTGTCGAGTTAGCGCCTCGTGTTTACCTATAGAATGTGTTATTGTCTGGTCTGTACCTTGTGTTTACCTATAGAATGTGTTATTGTCTGGTCTGTGCCTCGTGTTTAGCTATAGAATGTGTTATTGTCTGGTTAGCGCCTCGTGTTTAGCTATAGAATGTGTTATTGTCTGGTTAGTGCCTCGTGTTTACCTATAGAATGTGTTATTGTCTGGTCTGTGCCTCGTGTTTACCTATAGAATGTGTTATTGTCGAGTTAGCGCCTCGTGTTTACCTATAGAATGTGTTATTGTCGAGTTAGCGCCTCGTGTTTACCTATAGAATGTGTTATTGTCGAGTTAGCGCCTCGTGTTTACCTATAGAATGTGTTATTGTCGGCTCAGTGCCTTGTGTTTACCTATAGAATGTGTTATTGTCGAGTTAGCGCCTCGTGTTTACCTATAGAATGTGTTATTGTCGGGTTAGTGCCTTGTGTTTACCTATAGAATGTGTTATTGTCGAGTTAGCGTCTCGTGTTTACCTATAGAATGTGTTATTGTCGAGTTAGCGCCTCGTGTTTACCTATAGAATGTGTTATTGTCGAGTTAGCGCCTCGTGCTTACCTATAGAATGTGTTATTGTCGGGTTAGTGCCCCGTGTTTACCTATAGAATGTGTTATTGTCGAGTTAGCGCCTCGTGTTTACCTATAGAATGTGTTATTGTCGGGTTAGTGCCTTGTGTTTACCTATAGAATGTGTTATTGTCGAGTTAGCGTCTCGTGTTTACCTATAGAATGTGTTATTGTCGAGTTAGCGCCTCGTGTTTACCTATAGAATGTGTTATTGTCGGGTTAGTGCCTCGTGTTTACCTATAGAATGTGTTATTGTCGAGTTAGTGCCTCGTGTTTACCTATAGAATGTGTTATTGTCGGGTTAGTGCCTTGTGTTTACCTATAAAATGTGTTATTGTCGAGTTAGCGTCTCGTGTTTACCTATGTAATGTGTTATTGTCTGGTCAGTGCCTCGTGTTTACCTATAGAATATGTTATTGTCTGGTCAGTGCCTCGTGTTTACCTATGGAATGTGTTATTGTCGAGTTAGCGCCTCGTGTTTACCTATAGAATGTGTTATTGTCGAGTTAGCGCCTCGTGTTTACCTATAGAATGTGTTATTGTCGAGTTAGCGCCTCGTGTTTACCTATAGAATGTGTTATTGTCGGGTTAGTGCCTTGTGTTTACCTATAGAATGTGTTATTGTCGAGTTAGCGTCTCGTGTTTACCTATGTAATGTGTTATTGTCTGGTCAGTGCCTTGTGTTTACCTATGGAATGTGTTATTGTCGAGTTAGCGCCTCGTGTTTACCTATAGAATGTGTTATTGTCGAGTTAGCGCCTCGTGTTTACCTATAGAATGTGTTATTGTCGGGTTAGTGCCTTATGTTTACCTATAGAATGTGCTATTGTCTGGTTAGCGCCTCTTGTTTACCTACAGAATGTGTTATTGTCAGGTTTGTGTCAGGGTTTATTATTAGTCTTTTTCCCTTGTGTTTACCTGTTGAATGGGTTTTTGTCTGATTTTACCCATGTTTACCTGTAGAATGTGTTATTCTCTGGTTTTTGCCATGGCAGAATGTAGCCCCCTCTCACATGCAGGTTGATTTTTTCTTGTGGAGTTTGCATGTTCAAAAACTGGCCTCTCACATCCAAGGCTTTGGCCTGAATGAGAAAGCACATTTAAATCAGTAAAAGCACACTCTGGACCCTGAGCACGAATCCACAGGTGGACACTTTAAATATTATATGATGTTAGACACGGGTGGATTAGCACAGTAAAGCAGAAGCTGGAGTGATGCAGTTAAACGTACCGTGTAGTAATCATACCAGCGTGCATTAGGGATATAACCAGATACCACAGTCTCTCCCTGCAAAAAAAAAACAACAACTGAATTTTAATCAGGACTAGGTTCAAAGTTGGTCAATATCAACAACTCAAACCCTTTGAAATTCCAAACATTTTAATATCTATGTGTGAGTGAGTTTGTATGTGTGTGTGTGCATGTCTAACCTTATCCAGAGCTGGAGAGATGAGGAGGGCTGGACCCCAGAGGAACTGTTTGTGAATATCCCACGTCACTTTGTCATTTACAAACCTACAAAATAAAGGTAGAATCTGAGAAGTCTTGTCATTCAGAGGAGCAACAGCCTGCAGCCATGTCCTGCCTTCTCTCCATCTCTCCACAGAATACTGGAGGCAGGAAGAGGACATGAAGGAGGAGGGTGTCTGTTTACAGTAACTTTACAGGGTTTCTGTTCACTTCTGTCTAACGGTTGTTCCGGAGTGTACTGATGTGTGTATGTATGTATGTGTGTGTGTATACAGGTAAATCTGACAAGCTGTGGTTGCTACATCTACACCACACCAATATATATGTATATATTTTCAGTGCAGCAAACCTTTATCTTCTCCAAGAGATCAGAGTTGTATATAAATAGTAAAATCTGATGTAGCAGTAATGCATTTTAAAGAATTGGCTTTCATTTTGAGGGCTATGAATTAATAAAATAGAAATAAAAACAGTTCACACTAATATACAGTATACTTAAAAGTTGTTGTGTTACAATATCTTATGGTCTAATGGTGTAACATCTGTGTGTGTGTGTGTGTGTGTGTATTTGGGGAGTGGCCAGGATGTGAAATTAAATTAGAAGGCAGCTAGGCTCGCAAGCCAGAGAACAGGAAGGTTAGAGTGAGGACGAGCGGAAAGTCAAAATGAGCTGAATCAATGCAAGCTTCAGAAGAGAGAGAGAGAGAAAGAGAGAGAGAGACAGAGAATATGAGGAGAAGGTCAGATAGAGGTTCTCACACTCATTCTGCTGAGTCATTCACACAATATCAGCAAAACAGCCCATTCACGAGAACAAAGAGACTGTAATTCAGAAGAGCTCAGACTAATGAGGCGATCACTTGTAACAACACCCCGGAACATGAAGAAGAGTCGGGCTGTTGTAAAGCCTTTGATCACTATGACATTAAATCTACTGAGCTGTCATTATTAAATGTATATTATTGTGTTGATGTTTTAGTTTGAATAGAAGGATGAGACATAATTTATTGAATTAAGCCGTGACCAAAGAAAATTTTGAAAAAAAAAAACACATTTTACATTCTTCAAAGAGTTTTGATGAACAATGAACCCAACGTTAACGTCCTAGTCTTTCCAAAAGTGATACATAACATGTCCATAAAGCTTTTACACGCTACATTTGATGATTGAATTCGACTATTATAATGGCGCCACACAACTTACGTCATCTCTGTTGGAAAACACTGGCCTAATGTCATTGTGGACTGTGGTGGCGTAACCTGACTATGACTATGAAGGTGCTCTTTATCCAGAACTAATAACCCAACATCAGCACCTGATCTCGAGGACCTTATGTGCCTGAATGCCACCAAATCCTAAAGCTAATGCTCCAAAATCTAGGGTAAGGTCTACTACACTGGCTCAACACTGAATCTTTGTCCTAAATATGAGCTAATCATAGCATTAAAATATGTTTTATTAATAAAGAGACTGTGATCTGAAACAGAGCTGAAATATCCACTTACTCATGCAGCAGAGGCCTGATGACTGTGCTTCCCTCAGTGTGAGCCTCATACATTAGTGTGTACAGGTATGGGAGGAGTGTGTATCTGATATTTAACACATCACGGGACCTGGTGGCGAAAGCCTCGTCCCAGGCCACTGGGTCCTGCCTCTGTTATACATCAGAAAAAACACACACACACACACACACACACACACACACACAAATAAACAGTTTAGTCACTTGAGCTTTATTTTAATAAAGAGGATTACTAAGCTACATAACAACATAATACTCATGTCATAAAATAGATGAAAGTCCAGAGACTGATTCTCTACATTTTTTTGCATTTTTCCGCCAGTATCCAGCTGCATTTTTTTATTTCTGGATGAGTGATATTCCCATTAAAGTAGGACAATCGTCCCTCTGCCAAGAACATGCACATTTATAAGGCCACACGAGTAAACGCTTTTGGCCAAAGAACAAATGTTCATATTTTCAGCAATCCCAGACTGGACAGCTGTGGCCTCGCATGTGTGTGTGTATGTATATATATATATATATATATATATATATATTAGTGTGTGTTTAAGAAAGAGAGAGAGGAGTGAGGGAGTACATGAGTGAGAGAGAGAGAGAGAGAGAGAGAGAGAGAGAGAGAGAGAGAGAGAGAGAGAGAGAGAGAGAATGGACAGATTAGTAATTGCCTGCCAGACAGTGATGCTGTACTCATCTGGCCTGTGGTTGGGTTCCTGTGTGTGTGTGTGTGTGTGTGTGTGTGTGGTAGAGTTCACACTGCTCTGTGCTAATGGAGAAGAGTGTTAGCTGATACTCTTTTGCTTTAAAGCCCAGGGACGGAGCTGAGGAAAGCCTGATAACGGCCCTACGAGTAACACGCACTAACAGGCTAACAGCTGCTAACACCTAAACGTATTCCGGATACTGTCATCACTACACAGAAGCCTTCTCTTTTTTTTTTCAGTGGCTGAGGTGTTAGGTACTACTTTGGGACTAATTCTAAAGCCCTTTTCACACTTCTTCTTCTTTTTTTTTTTTTTTTTTTTTTTTTTTTTGCAGTAGCACATTTCAGCCTTGTGTTCCGGATACAAAGGCGAAAATGTTTTTCTGGGCGTCTAACCTCCTTTTTGATTAATGCCAGGTCTGTGGTGTGCATATTTTTACACATTTCTGACAATGCTGGGTTATCCCTTTGCTATACTGGACCCTGACTACTGCCAACTGTGGAACAGAATAAGAGATATATACAATGACCAGAAAACAGTGATTTTGACTTCCTGTATAATCCTTTACACAGTCATTCCAACTACCAGCCTGTGTTATCTGATTATGGGAGGAAGCAAAGTCACCTGGAGGAAACCCATGCAGGCACAGAGAGAACACACCAAACTTCTCACTTCTCCCAAAGCAGGGAGTGAACCCAGAGCCACCCTACCTGTTACGCCACCCTCCTGCCCTTTAGAATATATCTCATATTGCTTGCATACTTTGACACTAGTGTATTTATTGAACGTGTCTAATTTAGTAATGGGTTTTAAACTAGTTTAGAACTGTTGCCAAAGAAGCTATGTTTTCTATCACAGTGCAAAAGAGGCACAATAAGCTATGGATAGTCAGACTAATAATGAAAAGGCATTTCTCTCAGTAGGAATGATTTCTTCCTAACTGTGCAACTTCTTGTCTTTATTTTTTAAAAGTTTATGACATGAAACTAAAGAGAAATGAATATTCAGCTTCGTTAAGGAAGGTTTTTTATAAAATAAAAAAGAGGATGGGGGCAGATTAAAGGGCAAAACTCTTGAATTTCCCCTGGGGATCAATAAAGTATCTATCTATTTATCTATCTATCTATCTATCTATCTATCTATCTATCTATCTATCTATCTATCTCTCTATCTATCTATCTCTCTATCTCTATCTATCTCTATCTCGATCTATCTATCTCTATCTATCTCTATCTATCTATCTCTATCTCTCTATCTCTATCTATCTATCTCTCTATCTCTATCTATCTCTATCTATCTCTATCTATCTCTCTCTATCTCTATCTATCTATCTCTATCTCTATCTATCTATCTCTATCTCTATCTATCTATCTCTATCTATCTACCTCTATCTATCTATCTATCTCTATCTATCTATCTATCTATCTATATATCTATCTATCTCTATCTATCTATCTATCTATCTATCTATCTATCTATCTATCTCTATCTATCTATCTATCTGTGTTAGTGCTTTGGCTGTACAGGTTTAATAAATATGAATAGGCTCAAAAGGACTAAACATTTTGCCGATGTAAGTGGAAGTCGGCTCTTGAGTATAAATGCTTTAAAAATAATAACGCTTTTAGAAGTGTAAAGATTCTCCACACAGTATTGATGATAGGACTGATCATCCACGCCAAGAAACACTGTGGAACTTTAGTTTTTCAAAGTGCATTGTAGTTTTATTCAGATACAGGAAGTTTTGAGAAGGATCCTGAAAAAACAGACCCATTCTAGTTTTAATACCTATCCGGTCCAACTGCGCTCCTGGCATGCGGACACATGCATCACACAGGTTCATCTGAAAAGCAAGTGGAGGTTGCAGCTTAAAATAAGCACCACGACTCTCTTGCAGAGAGCCAATATTCCACTTTAAAAGTTCACGCATTAGTCAAAGTTTCCCACACCTGCCTCTGATCGTTCGCCTTGCCAAACATATGGAGCGGCTCAGCGTGCTGAAACTCAGCCGAAGTGTTTAGTCGTACTTGGACACGGTTGCTGGCAGCTTTTGAAAACCTCCTTTTGTTGCACAAGTTATTTATTATGTTCTGGGCGATCCATATCTCTGCCGATCTATTGGCCTCTGTGGCTCTGAGTTTCTCCTCCGCTTCTACCCAGAGAGAACAGATTTTACGGCAACATAATGGTTCTCATATTTCCACATTACCGCGGCTGAATGGAGGAGACCTTCCCCCTGTTGAGGGCTAACCGGTTTTCTCAAACAAAAGGCTGAATTATTCCAAATGTACTGGGTCTCTGACTCCATTAGCAGCGAACTTAATGTGATGGAAGGACACCCACGAGCCTGCAGCAGCCTTACTGAAGGCGCCTCATTTTCGCCAGCAACAGCAGGAGAAAAACAGGCCTGTCTGAAGCTGCAGCATCTCTCTCCTGGGCACTGCGTATCGATGGGCAAATTTACACCAGCAAATGACTCTGCCAGACATTAGAAGCCAACAGGGTGATCTCTCTCCTCCTCCTCTATGCCTTTCAAATCCGTCTTTTCCTCCCTCTTCCAACTCTGCTTTCCCACCGTCTTCCCATCACTCATCACTCTTGCTTATTGCTCTCAGGGTGTGCCGATGCTCATCCTTCGGAATTGGCTATAAGCAGCTAGATATAATGCGATAGTTCGTGTTCAAAAACAAAGAAACCACTGCTGTCCATTCTGAAGTCTGGTGGCCTGAGTTGGTTAATGTATTTCATAATTGGTAAGCATCCTGCTGTTTCTGACAAATGTCTCTAAATGACATTTTCTCCCCTGTGCTAAAACTAACAATTTCCTCTGTAATGGATTCTATTACTGTGTTTGCCCCTTGTTAAACTCTCATGTGTTTACTTGGTGCTTTTGGTAAACTGTTTGATTTAAGGGTGGCTTCTGTCAAACTTTTAAATATGTACTTGCAACTTAGTGGCCAAGTTCCTGATAGTTGCCTCAGTCCAAATATAACACTGGTTTAGACCGTTAAGCTGTATTTTCTGTGAAGTATTATCTTTTTCTTCTTCTTATCTGTAACCACTTTTCCAATTCAGGGTCACGGTGGGTCCAGAGCCTACCTGGAATCATTGGGCGCAAGGCAGGAATACACCCTGGAGGGGGCGCCAGTCCTTCACAGGGCAACACACACACTAACACATTCACTCACACCTACAGTCACTTTTGAGTCGCCAATCCACCTACCAACGTGTGTTTTTGGACTGTAGGAGGAAACCGGAGCACCCGGAGGAAACCCACGCAGACACAGGGAGAACACACCACACTCCTCACAGACAGTCACCCGGAGGAAACCCACGCAGACACAGAGAGAACACACCACACTCCTCACAGACAGTCACCCGGAGGAAACCCACGCAGACACAGGGAGAACACACCACACTCCTCACAGACAGTCACCCAGAGGAAACCCACGCAGACACAGGGGGAACACACCACACTCCTCACAGACAGTCACCCGGAGGAAACCCACGCAGACACAGGGAGAACACACCACACTCCTCACAGACAGTCACCCGGAGGAAACCCACGCAGACACAGGGAGAACACACCACACTCCTCACAGACAGTCACCCGGAGGAAACCCACGCAGACACGGGGAGAACACACCACACTCCTCACAGACAGTCACCCGGAGGAAACCCACGCGGACACGGGGAGAACACACCACACTCCTCACAGACAGTCACCCGGAGGAAACCCACGCAGACACAGGGAGAACACACCACACTCCTCACAGACAGTCACCCGGAGGAAACCCACGCAGACACGGGGAGAACACACCACACTCCTCACAGACAGTCACCCGGAGGAAACCCACGCGGACACAAGGAGAACACACCACACTCCTCACAGACAGTCACCCGGAGGAAACCCACGCAGACACAGGGAGAACACACCACACTCCTCACAGACAGTCACCCGGAGGAAACCCACGCAGACACAGGGAAAACACACCACACTCCTCACAGACAGTCACCCGGAGGAAACCCACGCGGACACAGGGAGAACACACCACACTCCTCACAGACAGTCACCCGGAGGAAACCCACGCGGACACAGGGAGAACACACCACACTCCTCACAGACAGTCACCTGGAGGAAACCCACGCGGACACAGGGGGAACACACCACACTCCTCACAGACAGTCACCCGGAGGAAACCCACGCAGACACAGGGAGAACACACCACACTCCTCACAGACAGTAACCCAGAGGAAACCCACGCGGACACGGGGAGAACACACCACACTCCTCACAGACAGTCACCCAGAGGAAACCCACGCGGACACGGGGAGAACACACCACACTCCTCACAGACAGTCACCCGGAGCGGGAATCGAACCCACAACCTCCAGGTCCCTGGAGCTGTGTGACTGCGACACTACCTGCTGCGCCACCGGAAAATAAACTACTATTACGCTTGTCACATTGGGCAGTGTTTGTGATCAATATATTGTCCCAAAAATAATTGCTATAAACAACATACAACATACTTTTTAAGTTTAAATTAATTTAAATATTTAAATACATTTTAATTTATAATAAATATTTTTAAACAAATCCACATAGCTGCTCCAGAATACTCCAGAGAGACCAGAGAAAACCAGAGAACAGAAGAGAGTGACTAGCTAAAGTATTGGACAATACTGAGGTCAGTCAAAGTTACTGAGGTAATGTCAATATATTGTGGTAAGTCAATAATGTAATTGTTGTGACAGATCTAACTACTGTCTTTTCTTATTATGATTGGATTGCCCAAGCCTAGCGTATATGCTTCCGTTGTTGTTGTTGTGTTCTCTTTTATCTGAAGGTGGTTTTATTTTTATGACATGACTGATCACTACTGCAGCTATGAGAATATAAAGACCAGATTATTATTAGGCCAGAACAAACAATGTAATTCAAGCCTTGAGAATGATAGATGGTTTTTAAGAAATTATGGAATATATCTCAAAATGAGAGACATGTTTTTTTGTTTTTTTTTGGTCTTTTAAATCCAGCTCTCAATTTCTAAATTTATGATGACACCCCCCACCACCACCCCACCCCATTTCTCTCTCTCCCTCTCTCTCTCTCACTCTCTTTGATGCACTCCATCTTGAGCAAAGCCCATGTCTGTCTGAATGACCTTCCATTTTCCTTCTAGTCCACAAATGGCCTCCTAGCATAGCCACATTAAAGCTAATGATATGTTGGTAGGGTAATTACAGCAGAGAGAGGGTGAGTGGAGATAAACAGGGTGGGAGAGGACACTGTGTTATTGGAGCTGTCATTGAGTGTGTATGCTATTGTGTGTCTGTTTGCAGGGGAGGTGGAGTTGGGGTGAGGATGGATGGTACCAGGCGAATGACATGTAAAAAACAATGACATCACTGCTCATCGGAATATCCGGACAATATCAGGACATTCTCCACGTTGCACCACTTATGTTTTCTGTCTCAGCTCCTCTGTTCAGCTATTTTTTTCTTTCTTTGCCCTCTCCTTAGCCATGACACGTGTATTTTACTGTCATGGTGTTACTCATGTGATTTTCATGTATATTTCTAATGTTATCTCTGCGTTTTTATCAGGTGTTGCTGTAGCGTTTGTGTTTTGTTGTATTCTTTCTTTTTTGTTAATCTTTTCTTTTTTTTGGTTTACCAATATCTTGGTAAATAAACATACAAAGGAAAATTGCACTTGCATCTATGCCTCCTACAACTTTACAGAATTCATGTAACTATAAACCATTTTAACCAGAGACTTGGCCAAAACGGACAAACAGAGTGTTAATCAGACGAAGACTCACTCAAGGTGCAAGTCATTGCAATGGGCCAGAGCCACAGAGAAACCAGAGCACACCAGGGCAAATGGTTCAGTCCTCGCTAAAATGAGCGAGCCAAATACAGCCCCTTGCAATGTAACTGTTAGGAACACCAATTGCTTGTTTGGTTTGTTGTTTCCAAGTGTCTTCAAATATTTGATGTGGTACAGTCCTCCTCTAAAATCAAAGCTCAAAGCCGAAGTGTGAAGTGTGCGAGTGACCTCCGCCCTGTGCCGTGGCCCTCGGTACGTTCCGGAACTGTTTGTGTTTTAATCTCTCTCTGTTTAAACATCCATTTGCGAGCCATTATTAAATGATTGGAATGAGGGAAGTGGGGGCTTGGATCACCTTGAAAATTCAATTATGCCCCCTCTCCCCTGTCAGCGATGAAGTTGCCGTGTCACCGGATGAGGAAATTCAGCCCCGGCCGCATCGATCCTCACACTGCGGGCTTTATTGGATTTCTGCGACGTGTTCCAGCACTCACAAAGGTCACTTTTTAAACGAATGCCACGGCAAATACCTGATAACACAGCAGGCCACTGAGCTCTGACATCACTCACCATTCTGCATGGGGCTATCTTTTGATTTGGCATGGCCACACACACACACACATACACAAAATTGTGTATACTGATGTGTGTGTTGGGGTGGTGATGGGGGGTGGTGTCAATGATGCTGTGCTTCATCTAACTCAACCTTCCTCTCCCAAGCCAGAATTCTGTCCATCATCACAGATGTTGTTGTTGCTACTTAACCAAGAACGGCCTACTATGACAGGAAAGGGCAGTTTGATTGACATGCGAAATTGTTGTTTGCAAAACATTGTTTTGGTGTGATGAATAGGGGCATGGATTCAAAGCGCTATTGAAAATTAATGTGTAGGCAAACTAGTGAGTCAATGTTGCTACAAAGCTATTAAATTCCTTAAAGCTTTTCAAAACGCTTGAATAATTTTGTAAAACAACAACAAAAAGAAACTTTAAATTTACAAACTGAACTATGATCTTGAGGAATTTTAGTGAAGGCTTTCTTACACAAACAAATACCAGTGTTATGATTGGCATCACGGTCCGTGTACCTTTCGTTAATTGGTTTTTCATTTCTAATCCTGCAATAGAAAAACAGGGAAAGAACAATTTCCCTGTTTTGAACGATATAAATATCATTGATTTAAGGAAAACAAACCATTTTCTACAGCACAATTAAACAAAATACCACTAAATACAAAAAATGAATATGAATTTTTTTTTCATTCCTGTTGTGGCTAATTATGGTTTGGGCTGCAGATTTTAACTAGAACACCCAGCAGTTTTTAACGTTAATAGTGCCATTTGTTTTAAAATGGAGGAACATATTCTGCTGGTAGATTAAAAATTAACATACTTAACCCATTTCACGATTTCATTAGAAGTATGGTCAAGGACGGGGAACATTTGCGGAGATTTCTATGCATATTGGGGACATGGGTGTTGGGAGAGGGCGTTCTAGGCTAATATTAGTAAGTTTGCGAAATAAATATCAAACTATATCTGATTCTAATATGCCCCATATATGTGTTTTGATGCATTGGAAGAAAATAAAAAAATCTTATGAAATTTCCTACATTCTCTGGTTCTGTAGATAACATACAAAACAGGGACATTAGTCGTTTTCCGTTTTCTACTGTAGAATTGGAAATGGAAGAACAAAATAACGGAAGGTACACGGACCCATTACCTGTATCAGAGAAAATAAGTTTGTTTTTTATTACCGTCCTGTTATTTTTCTCAAAAGTTCATGAGTTACGTTTACAATATATAAGAAGCGGCTGGTGTAAAATGTAAAGGTTTCTTTATTTTTGTTTGTGTATTCAATATTACAGAAGTACAATATTTTACAAATTATTCAAGCATTTTGAAGAGCTTTAAGGAATTTGCAGTGAGATTTACTCACTAGTTTACCTACATATTGGTTTTTAATAGTACTTTGAATACTGCACTTCCCTTAATTTGATCATTATATTAGGAACACCTATCTTGTATCTACATTCAGTGTCTATTTTATCAGCTCCACTGACCATACAGGAACACTCTGTAGTGCTACAATTTCAGACTGTAGTCCACCCATTTCTGCATATTTTCTTACCCCATTTCACCCTGTTCTTCAATGGTCAAGACCACCAATGAGCAGGTATGATTAGGATGGTGGATCATTTTCAGCGCTGCAGTTTTTAAACACAGTGTCCACTCAGTGTCCACTCTGTTAGACACACAAACCTCATTGGTCCACCGTGTAGCGTAGCTCAACTGTTGCTGCACAGTTTGTGTTGGGCGTCCTCTAGCCCTTCATCGATGGACACAAGACGCCACCCACAGGACACTCCCAGCTGGATATGTATGGTTTGTGAGAGCTTTAAAAACTCTAGCAGCAACCGCTGTGCCTGATCCACTCTTACCAACACAACACACATCGTAGTGTGAACACACATAGCGTTGGAATTGAACTCTCCATTTATCGATCTGATATATCAACCTCTGGGTTCAAGCTTTGTTCTCTGTTAGAAACCTGAATATTTTAAGAGTTATTTCCAGCAGCATGAATATATGGCAGCATACGAGCGAGCTCACCTTGTTGCCCTTGCCATTGTGATTTCTGGAGTATGGATAGAAAGCTCCCAGCTGCATCCAGCGCGAACACATCTCATATTCCGGCTCGTTGAAGAATCCACAAATATCCGCTCCAGTCTGCAACACGGAGACAAGTGCGCTCAATTACTGAGCTCTATTACAACAAGGCTCTGAGTGCCGGTGGCTTAACTTTAACAAATGAAGTGGGGAAGCATTGTAGTTGCTGCATAACACACTGCCTTCAGCCGAGAACATAAGTTTGATAGGAAATAAACAAAGGCTTAAAAATCAATAGCAATATCTGCAGATAGGGGCACTTACATAAGGGATGCCAAACAAGCTGAACTCCATCATGCCTGAGAGAGAGAGAGAGAGAGAGAGAGAGAGAGAGAGAGAGAGAGAGAGAGAGAATATTCAACAAGGCAGCTTTGTCTAACAGGGTGAGAAGTGTGTTTACTGAAACAAAGAAGCATTCAGTTTCCTGCGCTAATGTACAGAAAACATCATTCATCTTAACGCCCACACATAGCAACAGCAACCCATCCACATTCACCCACTCACTCAATCACTCACTCACTCACTCACCTACACAGCCCTATAATACACTTATACTGATGGCCCCAGCTGGCCTTACTGTCTCAGCCTGTGTCCAGTTCATCACCAATGGGTCAAAACTATACATTACATTTCCAAACACCTGTTCTTTCTATCAGAATATTACATATGAAGTTAATTGCAAATCCTCTATTCATTTGATTGTGTAATGAATCTGCATATATTCAACTGCAACAAATGCATTATTTTCCAGGTGTGGAAGGTCAGGGCAATAATTATGAATGTACATATATATATAATATTATATATAATATATAATTATTAATAATAATATATAATTATTATTATTTAAATTAATAAGTTTAGAAAAGTAATTAATTAATAATTAATTTAATTAAAAACATTTAATGAATAAAAATTATCACTCATTATTGCTATATAATCCCACCTACCACACACACACACACACACACACACACACATACCTATAATAGACTTGTAGAGTTGGTCCCAGCTGGCGTTGTTGTCTCCCAGCCAGTGTCCAGACCACTGACCACTACTGGGGTAGGTGGAGCGGGTCACAACGACTCCTCTCTTTCCAGTCACGTTCAGTAAAGCACTGTCACACACACAAACACACACACACACACACACACACACACACACACACACACACACACACACACACACACACATACACACAGGGAGTAGCATGTGGTGAGTTCACAGTCATTGTACTCCACTTCCCAATGCTGAGGTGGTATTATGCCAAAAACAACATCAAATCAGCCTAATTAACTCTCCTATCCCAACTGAATCCGACTCACTAGGTTTTACTCCAAGCTGACGGAAACAACAAGGGTTCAATTAAACAAACATTAATCACTGCTGTCCCTCTAAAAGTGCCAGTTAAAAATGAAAACATCTCAACAAGAAATTTACTGAATTTATTCATTCATTCATTATATGTAAGCGCTTATCCAGTTCAGGGTCGCGGTGGGTCCAGAGCCTACCTGGAATCATTGGACGCAAGGTGGGAATACACCCTGGAGGGGGCGCCAGTCCTTCACAGGGCAACACAGACACACATTCACAGACACTTTTGAGTCGCCAATCCACCTACCAAGGGAGTGTTTTTGGACTGTGGGAGGAAACCCACGTGGACACGGGGAGAACACACCAACTCCTCACCCGGAGCGGGAATCGAACCCCCAACCTCCAGGTCCCTGGAGCTGTGTGACTGCAAAACTACCTGCTGCACCACCGTGCCGCCCCTTACTGAATTCACTGAAATTAAATGAGTTTACCTCATCTCTCCAGGTAAAATACACTCAGGTAAATTCTGCTTTCAGGAACATAAACATTTGACTGTTAAAGCTGAACACAACTGTGACAAATGAAAGCAGTTATCAGGTGTATATGTTCTAACGGTGCCAATAAATGATTGGTTTAATAATGTTGTGTTTTCCTTGCTACTATAACACTGCAGGTTTCTTTGGGATTAAAAAAATGTCATCTTACTAGTGACAGAGTCTTAACATTGACTACATATCTACTAACAGACCTTGTGACCCAGTCCATGTAAATGTTAAATGTATTAGAGTAAACAGTCACTCACTCGTAGGTGGGTTTGGTTTGAGACCAGCCGTAGAGATTGTGCACATCGTAGTGTTTGACTGGAGTTCCGTCAGGAAGAAACTGCTGACTGCTCATGCAAAGTGTCTTGTGGTTCAGACCTTGCTCTTTAGACTCCAGTGCTGCAAAAGAATCATACATTTGTAAGAGGACATCATTTTCTACAGTGATTCTTCTTCAAATTATATAACAGCCATTATATCGACACCTAGAGGCCTGGATGTGTCAGAGATTCTATAATAAACCTATTGTAAACATGGCTGCCCACATGTGAGGGATGCAGTCTCTGGTGTTTAAACTGCTTTATTCAGGGACCATAAAGTAATGACATGCTTCATTTTCTCATGCAAGCTGCATTTTATGGAAAACATTTAATGGATAAATGGGGCGGCACGGTGGCGCAGCAGGTAGTGTCGCAGTCACACAGCTCCAGGGGCCTGGAGGTTGTGGGTTCGATTCCAGCTCCGGGTGACTGTCTGTGAGGAGTTGGTGTGTTCTCCCCGTGTCCGCGTGGGTTTCCTCCGGGTGCTCCGGTTTCCTCCCACAGTCCAAAAACACACGTTGCAGGTGGATTGGCGACTCGAAAGTGTCCGTAGGTGTGAGTGTGTGAGTGAATGTGTGTGTGTCTGTGTTGCCCTGTGAAGGACTGGCGTCCCCTCCAGGGTGTATTCCCGCCTTGCGCCCGATGATTCCAGGTAGGCTCTGGACCCCCCGCGACCCTAAAATGGATAAGCGGTTACAGATAATGGATGGATAAATGCTTACTTTAATTAACACTGTTTGCTTTTTTGACACCATCGCTTTGCATTTGATCATTTCCAATTACTTGGGATAAAATCTATTTTACATTGACTTTAACTGAAATTTAAAAGGTACTATTTGGGAGATACATGTTTTTTGCGGACAGTGATAATACATAGTTAATAGCAGAGGCGATTGTTCTAAGACTGCAAGGGAAGCTCAGCTTCCCCTAAAATGTCAAAAAATAAGTGATCAAATATATACTGTTGTGTGTACATGTCATTGAATAAATATGCACTACAACGCGCTCAACTTTTGTTCAGAATCAGCTTCTTATCACTTTTAAAGACGCGGCTTTCCTCTCAATCATTCCCGCAGTTTCACAGTGATTTAAACAGTGAGTTCAATAGCGAAGCAGCGAAATGAGACGAGTCATTGGATAAATGCTGGGCTTTGTCCCGCCCATCGGACGCTCAGCGTCTCTGGGGGTCTATGGGGCAGTGGGCTGGCCTCGGCTGGCCCGGACGCTCAGCTTCTGCATGATGATTGGATGATCTGTCTGAGGCAGAATCCCTTTTTGATTGACAGCAAAATGAGCGAATCAGCGATCCTTTGGTGTAAAGATCCGTGGAAGCATTACATTTTCATTCTGTTCTGAGTTGAACCGGAGACTTTCCTAAACCTCTTAGCGGCATTTTCTTTGTTAAAAACGACTAGCGACAAATTGAGCTTCTATTTCTGGTGGGGTTTTTTGTAGCTGCTTGTGTTTGGAGACTGACTTCTATCACTCTTTCTGACTTCTATCGCAGTTTCTGTCCAGCGGGTGCTGCTGAGCCCCTCCACCGTCACAAAGCACTCACAGGCGGACACACTTCACATGGGCCAAGGCCGTTTAAGCAGCCTAGCTCCGCTGGCCATTGAGAGGACACTAGTCAAGTTCCTGGAACAGACGCCTTGTTGGTACGACAGGGTCACAGATCATTTTCTTTAAAAGGAACGGAGGGTAGAATTTACGTATAAATAAACCGACACAATTTATGATGTAGGCCCAAATTGAGCTTCCCCTCCTTGAAAGACCAGCATCTGCCACTGGTTAATAGCTAGGTTCAATATTATTTAAGCACTATTTGATTATAGTGAAAATATTCACATGGATATAGGCTACAAATCGCTGTGTCTAATAAATGTTTAAAAAAAAAACGAAATTGTATAATATTACTTTTTAAAGCCTCAGTATTTTCAGTATCTAGATCCATAACCAGCTTTCTTTTTTTTCTTCCTGTTCATGATGAAATGGGCTCTTGTCAGTGTCTTTGATTTTTATCAGTGTCTTTGTCAGCATCAGCATCTATTCATCTCAGTCTTTAGTCATCACCTTGGAACTGAACATCTCTAAAAATTACAAATAAGACGCTGCATGGCCTTTTAAAGATCTGTGGGAACACTGAAATAATTTCTGACTTTTGAATGGTAGACGACTTAATTGTATCCTTTTACATGAGCTTTTAAATTCTAAGCTGTGTTCAGTTTCTGGTCAGATGTATTAAGTGTGAAGTCTGATGCAAGTGGTACGTAACGTCTAGAGCGATCGAAGCTGCGTCAACATTACGCAACCGGATTATTTTGCATGTGGCCTTTTGAAATTGCAGTAATTTTTCCTCCACTGAGCTCATCTCTCAATAGAGAGCTCATCTCTGGTGTTGGTCAACACTTAGCTGACCATTGACCAGTGATACTCAGGGTTGTAAAGAACACTGCAATACAATATGGTCTGGTAAATATACACCACAATTTCATACACATGCACACACACCATCACCTCAGTTATACCAACAGTACATTTTGTTCAGAAAGTGACCAGTGATGAATGAGTCTGAAGGATGTGATAAAACGTGTTTCATCAGTGTGCAATTACACATGCATTTTGAAGCTATAAAGTGTTTCCAATATAGTGGCCAGTCAGAGAGAGAGAGAGTGAGAGAGAGAGAGCACGAGAAAAAGACAGAGAGGGAAAAAAACTCAAAAACAAATGTCTTACGTGGCATATAAGGTGGATTCTCATAGATGGGGTCCCCTCTGCAGTTCCCTCCCACTGTGCCATGCACAAAACTGGCCGGTTCATTCATGTCCTTCAAACAAAATGGCAGCAAATCACAGTGACAAGTTAATAGCCATTACAGTGATGGCTGACGCAGAGCAGACTGCCACAGTTTTCATGTGTGTGCTGTTGACATATGTGTCTCTTACACGTGACATGTGCCTCTATAATACACTGCACTGAGAGGCAGCTATCATGGCACGCTAGCACTGCAGAACTGTTAGAATCAAGAGCCATGAAATTATTAAGCTTCTCAAGTCCAATAACAAGGGACAATGACTTCTAACATGAACACTCTGACCATAACCTTAGATTAAAAATGCATACTCATACTTAGGTTTGGTCGGTATAATGGTATTTCTGTATACCACTGCATGTCAAAATGTAGACAATTTATGACGTGTTTGTGGTGTGTCAAATTTCTGTTCTATGTCTTTAAGTTAAAGGCCAAAGGGTTCATTCATGTGCATCTAATAGAGCCATGGGGGGACGGGGGGCGCTCTGAGAGCTCACTGACTGGTGATGTCACACTCTGAAAACAGGTAGAGAAAACACACAAGCCCAGTAGCCCTCTGCAGTTGTGAGTTTAGCACTGAGTTTGGGTTAAAAGAGAAAGAAAGGAAGTTGAAAGAAGGCAAAATAACCTTCACTTGACTTTGTGCTCACAGCTATGAGGCTCTATCCTCTAAATATGTGTGTTTTGAGCCTCAGTTCACTGGAGAATCATCTGCCCTGGTGTGCTAAACCACAAGTACCTGTTAGCATGCTTCTAAACAGTGTAGAGCTTGTCTTATTTAGCTTATTTTCAAACTTTTCTGTCCATCCAGCACCAGTCGCTGAAATTTGCTCTCACAGAAAGGGGTTTTTATTGTCAACTGGTGTCGGGCTGTGCCGAGCTCAAATGCACAGCGCCAAATACATTTCACTAGACCCACACTCTCAGATTTTATTGCTCAGTGCACGGCAGATATTTTCAACTGAAAGCATACTGCTGTTCAGTACATAATATCAACTTTCTTAGCTGAGGTCGCTCATGTACTGATTTGCTTTAAGCACCATGATACAAGCAGAAAGTCAGAACTTACAATCCAGATTCCATCAAACTTCATGGTGTTTGTGTAGAAGTCAGAGATTTCCTTCTGCCACCAGACAGCTGTTTGGTTGCGGAAGAAGTCAGGGAATGCAGTAAAAGCCCTGTACAACTAAAAATACACATTATACTATATAGGTAAATGCTCAAATACACAAATCCCATATGCACTACATACAGTAATCCCTCGCTACTTTGCGGTTCATC
Source organism: Hoplias malabaricus (assembly GCF_029633855.1). Lineage (NCBI taxonomy): Eukaryota > Metazoa > Chordata > Actinopteri > Characiformes > Erythrinidae > Hoplias > Hoplias malabaricus. The sequence goes on from NC_089810.1 coordinate 36,483,674, forward strand.
TTTCGTGGATTCGCTACTTTGCGGGTTTTTTCAAGGGGGCTTATGGCCACTATATCGTGGATATTAAGGGAAAATCTAGGAAAACATATATTTACATGTATTAGACTAGACCTGTAGGTGACAAAATATATCATTTACAAGTATTTCTTACGTACGGTACATGTGTTGTTCATGTCCACATCCGAGTGAAATTTACTGACGCTAAATCACAGCTTAGGAAGTACTCTATTAAAGAAACTGGTAGGATATCACATGTAGTTCCAGCTGAAAAACATTATAGAATGACTGTTTAATGCGAAGGGCCGGTTGTTAACAGTAACAGGGAGGGGTTTAAAAGTCCAAATACTCGTTTAATACAAAAAAATATAAAATCTTTCCTCTACTTCGCGGAAATTCGTTTTTCGCAGGTGGTCTTGGAACACATCCCCCATGAAAAACGAGGGATCACTGTATATGCATTTGTAATAATATGTTCTATATGCATTATAGGGTATACACCCTTTAGCTATAGCATTAATAATCACCTGCTATAACATTCACGGTCCATTCTCTCAGCTCTGACTTTACAGGAGAACTTTGTAAATCCACAATTACAGACTATAGTCCATTGGTCGCTCTGCATACTTTTTTTGCCCCTTTACACTTTTCATCAGTCATACCTTCGGTGGTCTTTGGTGGTCCTGGTTGGGGCCTGACCAGTGAAAGAGTCAAACAAAGTATGCAGGGACTACAGTATGAAATTGTAGAGCTACAATGTTACCCTCAAAGGTCAGTGGAGCTTAGTGAATGTATGTTGTTTAATTCTAATTTTAATTTTGTTGATGATGTGCTTTCATTTTTTTTTTTTAAATCAAATATGAAACTTTAGCCTTGAAAATGTACACACACACACACATACACACACACACAGAGCTGAATATTTCTGCAATGGGAAAGTAGATGAGCTTGCTCCATGCTTTTGTGTTCTGATTGGATGTATGTCAGTGTCATGTCTCCATCATCTGATTTGATCAGCAATGCAATTATGGTGCATTGTATCCATGATTTTGACATGAAGAGGCTTTATGAGAAGAAAATCTGGAGACTCTATCTGTGCTACTTTCTGATTGCAGTGAAAAAGAAAATCAGATGGACAGACAGGAACTTTTTTATATACCTCAACCTGAATTTCCCAATCCAGAGATTCATCCACTTCAGCATTAGGAATGTCAGGCCACACCTGAAGATGTAGAAAGTTACACAACAGATAAATCAACCAAACTCAGGTCATTCTGAACAGTTTAAAAACTGTGTCCTTTGATGAGAATAACACACTAACAAAAATACAGGTTATGATTGTGCCTTCAGATTAAATGTCCTCTTATTGTAACCCATAGTTTTTAAACTTCTATTGGATCTGACTGGTGCCTCATCCAGGGTGTGTCGCTGCCATGAACCCATTGATTCCAGGAAGGCTCAGGACCCACCTTGACCCTGAACGTGATAAAGCAGTTACAGAGAATGAATGTATGAATAAAATGCGATGCTCTACCTTTCCCCAGACAAAATCGCCACCCTGCTCAGCGGGCCACTTGATGAAGACGTCAGCTGATTTACCGTTTTCAAAAGAAGCATATGGTTCAGTCTCATTTCCAGAGATTGCAGGGTCCTGGAACATGACAAGAACAGACAATCAAACTACACCAAACAGCAATATACATGACTACATATATAAACTATAACTACATATATCACTGATACTGTAACTGTACTCTCAACTGCCATTTAAGTAAAACTGTACAATGCTTGGGAAGCTGTCCTCAAAATGTTATTCTCATGTATAATGACAATTCAGACTGTCTTATCTCAATCTAATGTTTCATTTTCTCTGCTATATTTTAAACAAAGAAAAAATACTTGCCTTTCTTCAAATCTCATAAAACAACTATATATTCATAATTTTTTCCATTTAATTCTCACTCATGTTCAGATTTTTCTAAGCAACCCAGTAAACATTTAGCCGTTGATTCAACGTTGGAATAACGTAATGACTGCCGTCTAATCAACGTTCTCTTATGGTTGAAAATGAAAGTTGAAAAGACGTCCAAACACAGACATTGAAAAGACGACTATTAGACGTATTTTGGTCGTTCACTGACGTTATCGATTGGTCACCTCTTAACTAACTTATTAAGATGGATTTTGGACGTCCATTGACATTTAAAATATGTCCTTGACGGACAGACTACTTTTAGACCTATTTTGAACGTCCAGGGATGTTCCTTGTTTACTGGGAATGGTTTTACAGCTGTTTTTTCCCCCCATGCTATGCTCGCAATCACACACAAGAAGGTCTATTGTGCCAATGTTCAAACACCTGAAATGTCTGAGTGCTGATATCACAAAAATGAAGAGGAACATAAGCGCGTTTTTATATTGGCATGAATATTGACATGTGCAATACTGATAATTTAATGCAGATGGACAAAAAAACAAAACTGTGGACCACAGGCCAAAAAACAAATCTATCTATCTATCTATCTATCTATCTATCTATCTATCTATCTATCTATATATATATATAAACTCTGGGCAGCACAGTGAACTAAGAGTAATTCCATTCTTATAATGTCCCCAAACTTTTGACAAGGCACATCCATTTCTGTATGATGCAGTTTCAAATAAGGCTGTCTATATATAGCATGTATCACACAGCATTCATCTTGCTGAAACTTTTTTTAAATGCCAGGCTCGCTAAAGCACACTCCTCTAACCTCTCTGTCTCTGAGATCTGCACGCACTCATTAAAAGCAAATTAAAAAGCAATCTCCTCTACAGCTCTCTGCCAGGAGGACAGGAGCCATGCCCTCCTTTTCTAACAGAAAGTGGGGATCAAGAAACGGGGAAAGAATGTATCAGTGCTGTACCAGGATGAAGATAAAGCGCATCCCATCCCTCCTCATTCTGTCAACCAAATCAGGCAGGCCCCGGAAGTTTTTCATGTCCAGTTTAAAGTCCAGTTGACGCTCCATGTAGTCGATATCTGCATACTGCACATCCTGCGTGGGGTCAAAAAGCACAAAAAACACTCAATTAGCTGAGAGTCGAGCAAATGAGCCTCACTCACAATAGCTGGTGGTTAATTACCGACATCTCGCGCCCTTCGGTTTGTACAAGGGTGATTCATAAAAGTGAACTCCAGTGGTTTGCTCTGATTAATTTTCCTTTTTTCTACATTATTTTCCCTTCATTTTTCTCATGTTCATGAATCCCTCAGCACTGAATGAAGCCTTGTGTTCATTTGTTATGGCCTGGTGACACTTTTATGGGAAGGTGACTCACTGCTATCAGCTACAGTAATGCTTCAGATTTGAACACTGGACTGAGGCCAAATGGCCACAAACGCTGCTATCTCCCTGTACTTACCGTTAGCCTTTAGGCTGATTAGTTTACATATTAACTTTTACTGCAGGTGCACTAATGACTCTGGGGCCTTTACCAAACCCCAAACAGGTGACTTTGGAAGTTCTGGTAAATCAGCAAGGGTAATCAGTGAGATATGAAAACAAAATGAATAGCGCTGTAAACTTGATCTGGGATAGAGGCCCTGCTGAAGATAGAAAAGTGTTGCACACATTTGTACAGCCTTGAAGCCGGTTTAGCTTCAGTTAATGGTGAAAAGCATTAACTGGTGCTAATTATTCCCTATAGGATATCACTATCATGAAGATAAGACACTATTATAATAGACAAGCAAGGTCTCTAAAACTGTCCCATAATCAACACTGGCTACCTTTGACCACCATTATAGGGAACTATATCTAAGTATGTATTGGAACTAAATATTCCAATAAAACCTATCCCCTAAACTGCATCACTAACGATAATAGAGTGAACAAATATAATTTATTATTATTATTGTTATTATTATTACTTAAATGTAGGGCACTTAAAAATATGGCTGCTTAATCACTGTTCCCATACAATGAAGCACTAAAAGGAAAAGTACATCAATTCCCATTCCCTATTTTAGAGCACTACATAGAACACAAACATATGGAACAGACATAGCTTCCTAATCACTATTTTCTACATTGGACTTCAATGTAGAAGCAATAAACCTTTAATCACTTTTCCCTACTTTGGAGCACAATTAAGAATACTATTAAAGAGGGTCCCTAACAACTATTTACTAAACTCAGATACTATATAGTTAGGGTACATATTCACTGCTACCATAGCATAATACAACACCATGGCTAGGGTGCATTATTTTGGCAGATTCTATAAAATAGTGCACTACATAATGAGTAGGGAATTATTTAAACCACAGCCATAGATTGCATCAAGGGCTCACATAAGGGATGCCAGCTTTCCTCATGCCATTGTACAGTTCTTCTATCTCTGTGTCATTGGCATAACCATAGCGACAGAGTTGGAAACCCAGTGACCAATAGGCTGGAAGGACTGGTCGGCCAATCATCTGTCAAAACAAAATGCACAAGTAGAGCACAAAAGTAAGTTTAAAAAAGAAAAAAAAGGGAATCTTATGCAGCTGCCACTTTTGCTCACCACTGCCTCATCATTACGTGAATAGCTTTTAAATAAATATTTATGTGTATGTGTGTGTGTGTGTGTGTGTGTGTGTGTGTGTGTGTGTTGACTGAGTACACTGTAGGCAATGAGGCGGAGAGGTCCCAGCTGCTAAAGCTCATCAAGCCAGGGACATTGGACGCTCACACAAACACACAATCACACACACACACTGACATAGACACATACCCCAGTGTACTCCTTCACCACCAGTTCTGGAGTGGGTCCCATCACCATGTAGAAGTCAAGGATGCCTCCAACGGTGCGGTAGGTAAGAGCAGGGGTAGGCTGAAGAGTCACATCTAAAATACACATATATGCAAATATACTAAATTATTCAGCTATGTCACTGTGTCTGCCGAATATATTATGAAGTCTTGACTAACGCCAGAGACAATTCTTAATTCCTAGTGAAAACGTAATAAGAACGAGTTGTGACATGTTTTAGGAGATAATTGAAGGAAGGGTATTCTGCACAAAGAAGTGGAATTCAAAAGAAACAACAATGGGTATTGTATGGTGTAAATGTCATATAAAAGTCCTATAAAAATAAAGAGAAACCTGATGTCTTAACAACCATGCAAAGCTTGGTAGACCACCAAAAGTGGTACTGAGAAATCAATAAAAATCAACCAATCCATCGATCTGCAAATCAAACCAAGACACTGCTGGTGGAATGATGGCATAATGAGTTGTCCACGCCACAGGCCAGATCTCAACACTCTGACCGAATCTGTAAAAAGCAACCAACTTCTCAGACTGAACTCTGGACATGTGTCAAAAGGAATGGAAGCTGTGATGAATGCCAATGTATGGACACACTAAATACTGAAAGAAACACTGATATTAAAAGCTGTTGAGGCGTCTGGGCGATCTTGGACTTTTAAAACCCTCCCTGTGCTGTTAACAACCCACCCTTTGCATTAAACAGTCATTCTATAATGTTTTTCACATGTGATATCCTACCAGTTTCTTTAATAGAGTAATTCCTAAGCTGTGATTTAGCGTAAGTACATTTCACTTGGATGTGGACATGAACAACACATGTACTGTACGTAAGAAACACTTGTAAATGATATATTTTGTCACCTACAGCCCCAGTCTAATACATGTATCTAAAATGATAAAAAAAATACTTATAATTTACACATCTTTCACAGTTTTCCTAGATTCTCCCTCAATATCCACGATATAGCGGCCATAAGCCCCCCTTGAAAAAACCTGCGAAGAAGCGAATCCCCGAAAGATGAACCGCAAAGTAGCGAGGGATTACTGTTTTCCAAAATCTGCAATGTAGTGAATATATTGCAATGTATTTTCTATGTATAACATTTTGAATGAAACTGAAATGTCACTGGGACAAGCATGTTTAAGTTTGTGTGTGTGTGTGTGTTTTGGGCCTATTTTCATTCTTATTGCAAACCAATATCTTATTGTAATTAGATTTTTTTTTTATTATTTTAATTTAATAGTTTCAAATAATTACAAACATTTCAGAGATGTATTTGCATGTTTGTGTTTATAGCAGTACACATCCAAATGTATTCAGAAACTCCTAATCAGTGAATATAGCTACTTTAACGTACACAGTGTGTATAATCCCCATAAAAGAACACTGATTAATAACATGGCTTACTTTCAAAATCTAGTCTAAAGCCTTTCTATAAGAACAGAAACAGGACACAAACACAACTATATATACCCTTCGTTTCAGAAGAAATGCTGGAGGAGCAGGTGTCTTCAAACTTCATAGTGAATCTGTCTGCCTCACAGTGTGTACAGTGCATCTTCTTCTTTGTGTTTGAAAACCTTTTTTTTTTTTTTTTTTTTGATGTTCCCCCTTCACCTGCAGAGGCCGAGAGTTATCCTCCTGCTGCAAGTTTGAGTCGTTCATTTATTCAGCTTAACGTGTTAGTGAGGCAGAGGGAAGCGGCTCTGAATGCATAAGGCTTCTAAAAAAAGCTTTCCGCATCATTATGCAGAGACAGAGCAGAGAGGAGCGTCCTGTTAGAAATGTAATTACTCCTCCCGCAAAGCTCAAGCACGGCTTTTCTGGTAAATAACATCACATCATCTCTGATCTCTCAGGGCCTGCTGACTGCAGCACTAATGGTCAAACAGGGAGGGATGAAGAAACCCTCTTTCATCACACAGATGACCACACAAGGTGCAGAATTCCAGGCTGTATTCATTAACAAACTCCAACAGAGGTGGGTAGTAACTAGTAACTAGCGGAAGTCATTTTTTTTACTGCTCTGAGGCGAAGTATGGAAGGGAATCTAATTTAAATGCAGAAGGCATAATTGCCATGTTAAACTTCAAGCATTTTTGAGTATGTCATGGACATATTCATTTCCATAAGAACACTGACCAAGTGCATGTTTCATTACAAAGACAGTATAATCCGGTTTAATTAGACTCAGCACTAGTTCAGTATGTGAAATCATTACACCAGGATTTAGATGGCTTTTGTTATATGACATTTCTAGTGCTTTGTGTCTGTATGTCAGAATCATGACATTCACCCCTAAATCCCTGTTTTAATATAATCTCAAATTTCTGTGTTAAGCAGTGTGATGGTTTAAGTCTCTGCAGTCCTAATGTTTACAAAATGTTACCAGAAGGAAGTGACTTTAGCCATAGAAGGCACATCTGGAAAGCTATGTAAAGGTTCACTTTACTGTTGGCAGTCGGACCGGGTTTTTGAAGCAGATCAACAAATTGCTCTCTGAATAAGACCCACATTCTAAAAACACAGTTCTCCTGGCATTCCTCTTTGCGCATGTGTAAATCACCGCCATCATTCTTTAACAAAAGCCCCCTCGTCTTCCCCTGGCTTCAAGTTAGGGAGAGTTAGTGTATCATCAGACGATGAAGCAAAACTATCATTCAGGAAATTAAAAGAGGATAAAAAGACTCCACGAGACTGCGCTGAAGGAACAGCAGTGAGGTAACCCTGTTACTGTTATTCTCAAGGCTGCATTGTTAATAAATAATAGTCTATGTACATAGCCACGGAAATAAATTAAATGCTTTGCAGGGCCAAAGTATCATGAACCAAATATTGAAGCAGAAGAATGAACCTGATATACTGATGTTTTTATACAGTGTAGTATGCACTTAAACTTTATTTATTCATATATATATGTGTGTATATATGTATGTATGTAAATAAGCACTCACCCATAGCATTGCTGTTAAGGAGGAGAACTCCATGCGCGTCTCCTGTAGGCTCGAGGCCCATATAGAACGGATGAATACCATAACAGTTCATCTTGTACTGCAGAGAAAGCAAGAGTGTGAGAGAGAGAATAAACACCTTAGTTTCATAGTAGTTACTGAGTTACTGTATTATTCATAAGAGTTATGACATACGAAAGCAAGCTGGTCAATGCGAAGATATTATATCTATTTCTTTCACAAAAGCTGATATATTTAATTGATAAATATTCAAATAATGTATGTAAATATATGTAAAGAAGGCCATTGTACTATTAGTTTAGTAGAAGGCCATTGTACTATTAGTTTAGTAGAAGGCCATTGTACTATTAGATAGTACCATTGTACTATCACAAACCAAATTTTAGGATTTTCCAACCAAACACTGAGAGTAAATGTGTAATAAAGCCACTGTTTAAAATATTAGTGTGGGTGTCAAAGCACCCACACTTTTCTCTTTATCCACCTCTCACCCTCTCTCATCTTTAACTATTTCAGTCATTCTCCCCAACAACATCTCTGAATTCTCCCTTTTCCTTTCATCTCTCTCTCTCTCTCTCTCTCTCTCTCTCTCTCTCTCTCTCTCTCTCTCTCTCTCTCTCTCTCTCTCTCAGTGCTGCAGTGTGAAGGGGTGAGCAGTACAGCACTAGAGAGGATGTTAGCATGTTTGTTAAAGAGGACTGACAGCTCTGACAGGACTCAGTGAGCTGGACTGGCTGCAATATGCCCTGCTCTGGAGCGTCACTGTCTCTGAATAAATCAGAGTAATCCTCTCTCGTTCATCAGCATCGTTCGCATAAACACAAACAACCAGACACCGCAGCAATGCCCTAAGTCTCCACCCTCCACCCTTTACAGTTATATTTCTGACTGTTTTGTGCTGTTGTGTGAGTTTCCTTCATTTTTGCCTGAGATTATCAAGATTAAAAGCACCAAATTATTCTTCAAGGCGATCCAAATATAGTCAATATGTTGCAATATTATAGCATTTGAAGTTTGGTCCAGTCGAATTTTACATCCAAAAATGGCGTGTAAAATAATTTTAATGATCATGAATTTAGCACAAATTGATATTAATACAATAAACATAGTAACTTTTTCACATGTTTTATGAATCAATATCAATTTTGGTTTGTGCAACATAATACAATGCATTTCCAAGGTGTAATAGAGTAGAAATGGCAGCGGTGCACTGCTGCGCTGTTTGCTTAATTCATAATTACCACAAATCACACTTAAAAAAAAAAAAAAAAACTAAACAATAATTAAATAAATAAATAAATAAATAAATAACTTGTGCTGTAAAATAATGAACATGGTGCAAAGTGTAGCATGCTGCTGATTGTCTCTTTCATAAAATATCAGAATCTATTTCAATTCATGTCAGAAAGACTGATATCATAAATACATGTCACGCACAAACTCAAACTATAAAGCCCCCCCAGCACTGGAAATGGAGCAGTGTTCCACTTCAGGGATGAGTTTGAGTGATGTTTCTGTTCCTGAACTGACCTCGCTAATATTTATGTGGCTGAACTCCAACAAATTCTCACAGCAGTGTGCCAACATCTACTGTAAAGCCCTCCCAGAAGGTATAGGAGCTGATACAGCAGTCTCTACTCCATATTATTATCTTTCAGAAGAAACACAGGGGTTTTGACCTTATACTGTAAGAATCTGCCCACCTATCACATTAAAAAAAATACCTGAGGTATCTTCTGCATGGTCACAACACGTTCCTCTGTGTCCCTCAAGGATCAGGTATTAATACGCCAGCTTTAATCAGGAAAGTAAGTGCAGCAATTAGCCTGTTCATGAGTCAGGCCCACTTCAGGGATGCAGTGTCCGTGTCTGAAGCAATTAGGCACTGAAGCACTTGATACTGACGCAGATTCCACCATGAGTGACTGAGTCAGTATGGGGATAAATAACCTTCCTCTAATCAATCTAACCAGTTCAGTCTCACCATTTCTCTCTCTCTCTCACACACACACACCACTCTACACTTACCCTGAACTCACATTACAGTGTAACAGAGCTGGAAACATGTGCTTCAGAAACCTTCACTAGCTCAATTTGGCCAAACTCACAGCCGTAAATATATAACAAATCTAAAATCTGGCTCCAGAATGGGAACTGTTGGCCTATGGAGATATCCAGTCATTTTAAAATTTGATCCATCTTGATTTAGGAGCTGTTAAAATGCAAATTATGAGCACACAATATTTTGCTTTGCCTCTGTTTAATCAAAAGTGCACTAGGCACTTTGTAAAAATAATTTATAGTAATTTCAAACTGAAAATAAATAGACTGCACGTATGTGATTGTGGGGAACTCCAGTTCTTTCTGGTTAGTTTACATTCAGAAGCTCTGTGTCTTGAGGTGGAATGGTGTGTTTAAGGAGAAAAACAACTGTGCGTGACTGAAGTTTACTTGTTTGAATTACCACAGAAACTCATTTGTAACTTGAGTTGTTTAGTTTTGTAGCACTTTCGTGAATGCTGTTAACCATCTCCTGAATTTGAAGATATTTCTGCGTTAACTCGTCCGAAAGAGCAAAATAAAGTCAATTACACACATATGGAGCAGGAATAAAGCAATATCCTCTTCTTGGTTCATGCTTTTCAGCTTTTGGAGTTCTCTAAAAAGTTGTCTAAAAAACTCCAGATGCCATGAGCAGAGAGAGAAAGCCTAGCGTACCAGACTAAGACCCTTTGTTGTGGTTTTTTACCAATTTAAAAACACTGGGGCTTCGTAAACACATTAAACTGGAGAGCTAGCGAATGCTGTGGGAACATTCAATCATTCATTATCTGTAACTGCTTCTGAGGCAATGTCTACAGAATTATATAAAGTGTTTTTGATTAAAATTGTGAATGTCGCTTTCAATTAAAATGCTTAAAATAGTCTTGTTCTCTCTGAATGCTGGTTATAACGTCATTAAATCATGATAAGAAAGTGATAGTAAAGGTGTAAGAATCTGAAACTCTCACAATTTTATATCCATCCATTATCTGTAACTGCTTATCCAATTTAGGGTCACGGGGGGGTCCAGAGCCTACCTGGAATCATTGGGCGCAAGGTGGGAATACATCCTGGAGGGGGCGCCAGTCCTTCACAGGGCAACACTGACACACACACACACACATTCACTTTCGAGTCGCCAATCCACCTGCAACGTGTGTTTTTGGACTGTGGGAGGAAACCGGAGCACCCGGAGGAAACCCACGCGGACACGGGGAGAACACACCAACTCCTCACAGACAGTCACCCGGAGCGGGAATCGAACCCACAACCTCCAGGAGCTGTGGGACTGCGACACTACCTGCTGTGCCACCGTGCCGCCCTCAAAGCATGGCAGCTGTTGCAGAAACGTGTTTTAAAGTGAATGCGTTGGCCGGAAATCGAACCCGGGTCAACTGCTTGGAAGGCAGCTATGCTCACCACTATACCACCAACGCCACACAATTTTATATATAAAACGATAATATGTAATTTATAATGATAAAATGTTTATGATAAATTTACTATTGTAAAAGATACTTTTAATTTTTGTGTTTTTCTTTTGTTGCTCTGTTCTGTATTCTACCATTCTCTCATTCTAAATGGGCAGAAAGGTCAAAAGAAGAAAACACTGCATAGAAAGAAGAGAAAAGGAGATGAACAGACAAAAAAAATTGTGTATATATCTTCTCTCACAAGCCCAAAAGTGAGAGTGATTTCACTACAAATTCACAGTGGGGACCAGAAGGCCTGGCTTTGCTTCTCAAGTCAAAGCTGCAAACAGTTGCAGCTTTGTGTGGTTTCTTCCATCTGCCTCATTAGAAAAATTTCCCCATAGACATCAAAATGTCAAACTCACTTTGTAGCATATTTCACTCAGGTGGTAGTCTGCATTGGTTTTGTCGTCCCATTCTTTTTTTTTCTAGCGTCTGACCAGATATTTGAGTTTTATTTTCTTGATGATGAGGTTGACATTTCTACTGGCTGTTATAAACATTACTGACACATGTCATTGGCAGAATGTGACATACAAGAACTTGAGGCGGTAGTACAGAGGGAAATATGCACCAAACTGCACCATCTAATAGTAGCATTAGTAGTAAAGGGCATTTTGCTACAGGACAAAATTTAGCAGGATCAAATCATGTCAATGTCAAAGCATTTTTTGTAGAGAAACATTGGTATAACTGTGATATATATACATATATAACTTTGTTTTAAGAGATACAGCACTCGATCTGTATTACAACCACCGTAAACACCTCTAAATCCTATTATAGTTACTTTTTGCTGGAACTTACTGTGAATAATCCATTAAAGTGTTAAGAATGCAGGACATCTCCCAGAGTTTAAGGGAAATACAGTAACTCACTGCAACTGAAGAAAACAGTATGCTATTGTAAAAATACTGTAATTTACTGTACAATGATAGGGCACTTACACCAGGAGGCTGGTCTTTGGCAAACATGCCCCAGGTGTTCCAGTTGAGGTCATGTTTGAAGCTGGTGTGCTCCGTCTCTCCAAAACCGTAGATATACTGAGACGGCAGACGAGTGGAGATCTGGATGAACATGTCGGAGAAACTAAAACCTGGAACGGAGGAGTTCCATCTACAAAACAATATGAAAGGAAAGTGTAACAGAGTATATAAGAAACATCCCCCCACAACCACCCATTCCAACACCCACAGCCCACAATCAAACCACAACCATACGCTTAATTTCTCCAGCTCCAGCCTATTAAAACCTATTTAAAGCTTAATAAAAAAACTGCAGATTTCTGCAGAGAATTTTCCTTGTGGGCAGCAGAATGATAATAGAGAGAAACCAGGTGCTCACTCACACAACGGTTCCTGTGCTGTTCCTGATCACCTGGATGCCAAATGGTTGTTGGGAGACCTCAACTCTGTACATCCTCTTCTTCTCGTCAATCTCAGGAGTGGGAGGCAGTGTCAAGGGCACTGGAACCTCATAACGCTGTTCAGCTGGGTCTGAGATCTGGAGGAATCACATATCGAACAAATTCAGTAGAACATTTCATTTAAAGAGCAAAAATGAAACCACAGATTTAGTGTTAGCTCTAGATTATAAACTAAGCTGCTTAGGGACATTGTGTGTTCTAAAAAGGCCTAAGAAAAGAGAGGATAAAAAAATACATTTGGAGATTTTAAAATGTTTAGTCACTAATTATAAAATGTGTCTATGAAAACAATGACATTTAAAATGAATAAATTATAATACTCCAGTCAGCACCACCACCAACAATACCACTACTACTACTACTACTACTACTACTACTAATAATAATAATAATACATGAAAAGTTCAGTTGAGGAACATATGAGTGCATATGGGGGTTCGTGTTTATGTGTGTGTGTGTGTGTGTGTGTGTACTCACACAAGCAGTTACTGTACCTTAAAGCGCAGAGAGTGTGCGCTGAGGTAAGTGATCTCCACTTTCAGTGTGTTTATTTCTCTGGAGGCTGCTCGCTGCGTGGCATATTTGTTGTTGCGTACAATGTTAACAATCAAGCCACCTTCTGTTTGTTGCACAGATTGGGTGATGTAGCCATAGTCCTTGGGATAGTAACAACTGGGCACTCTGTTCAGATTGGAGGGCTGCATGCCGATGCAGGAAAAAAAAGGCATTGTGATAAATATGCTAAATAACATGATATTAAACACAAATTACTCTATACCGAATACACTTTATTTAACGCTTATATTTAACACAGCTTGTATTGTCTCCAGTATCTCCCAACAGGACACTCTACAAGGTAGGGTATAAAGCCCCCCATGGTTGGGCTGTGAGTTGTTGGAATGGTGTTATTTGGCGTAAAGGACCACCATGCAACGCTACAGCAAAATGTATTGTTTATTTATGTATTTACTTTTTTATCCAGAAGTAATCATCCAATATCAGTACATGTGTCACATCCTGGCCCAGTCCTGTTTGTTTCCCCCGCCATGTGCTCTCTCAGCACATGGCCCTGTCTGTTATTGTTCATGTCTCTGCCTTAGTCCCGCCTTTGTTCCGCCTCCTTGTCTGTGTCTCATTTGTTACCCTGCCCTTTCATTATCTGTCTCAGGTGCGTCTCGTCTGTGTTTAGTATTTAAGTCCTTTTGTGTCACTTCCTTTGATCGGTCATTTGTTTTGTGTGGTTCCCAAGTTGTGACTTTTTGTGTGTTGTTCGCAAGTTTCGCAAGTTGTGTTGTTTCGTGTTGTTCTAATTTCTAGTTAGTTGTTCCTTGTTTTCATGTTGTTGTTTCAAGCCATTTCATTTATTCAGTCGTCATGTTTGCCCTCAAGTTTGTTTGTTTGTGTTTTGTTATATTTTTTCATTAATAAAATATATGTGTTGTAGCGTGTGCGTCCACCTCCGTCAGTCCCCTTCGCGTTCCCTGACAACATGAAAGTTTTGATGGATCAAACAAATCCACACAGAAATGTTTCTAGTCTTAAGCCCTTTCAGAAATGCAAAAAAGTTACTGCAAACTACTTATTAACCAATACCCTTTATTTCATAATATTTACACACATTTGGATATATTGTATATGAACTTGTAACTAAATAAACTTCCCAAAAATGAGTTAAAGAATTTACTTAAGCATTTTACACCATCTTCAGATTCGAAACTCTATCTGTGTTTTTAAGAAAAGGATATATTTAGCTTGCAGAAAACATATATTAATGCTATTCTTAGGCAAAAAACATCCTTTACATATTTGACATTCAATAAATTAGTAAAAGCAGATTTGTGCCCATCAATACAGGATAAAAATGCAATGTAAAAGTAGTTCATTATGAAACTAGTGATGCAATTCCAGTCTTTACAGTTATATTTTGTTTAACACTTACATTCCAGATGCAGCCACGATTTCTACAGGTTTCTTCACTGGCGTTATCCTCGGGATGGCAATCGAAACGCTCAAAATCAGAGATGACTGTTTTCCAGGAGACTGTGTAGTTCTTCCCAAACTGCATACTCAAACCTTTCAGATACAGAACCTAACAGAGAGAAAACCCCACACACACCTTTTATTGATCAGCACCAGGGACGTATTGAGGCATTTTCCAGCCCTGAACTAATGCTGCAAATCTGCAGTGTTGTAAGATCACGTTGTATTTAAAAGTAAGTACTATTACTAATACTAACTACACTGTAGTGCATCCAACAATAAGGGTAGCACACAATTTTTGGTACATGGTTATGGAAAACAAGGCAGCACACAATATTCTATTCACTTGAATTTGACTACATTTAAATGTAAATTTTTGGAATTATCCACAGTGAATTATAGTTGTTCAAATTTCTGAGGATAATGCAAATAATGTAGAATGTAACAATCAAAATGTCATCACAGAATGTACATAATATTTACAGTTTGTTGTATGGTTTATTTTTATATGCTTTTGTATAACTACCTGGGTGATTAATGTTTTATATGATTCTGATTAATTCCTTTGTTTTTCTATCTCACCAGGGACTTCCAAACTTGCTGAATCTGATCAGTTTCAGAAATAATTCTAAATCTAAACTGAACAAAGATCCTTTAATGATTATTTCACTTTCAATCAGACACTCAGGGACCTCATAGAGGGTGCCCAGATAGCAGACACATCTGTGTCCTTTTTGGCACTTATGGCACACTAAGCCAAACCTGGGCCAACTGTCATGAACCAGGCTTGACTTGGGATACAGCAGGTGTTGTGTGGGCCAGACGAAGGCCAAGTATAATCTGGTCCATAGAAGGTGGACTCGAGGCAGCCAGAATGGGCCAAGCATTCCTTGTTTTCTGGGTGGGTTCTTATCTGTTGCCGCTCATTGGCTGAATACAGAATACCACTCAATTCAGGACCACTGTGCAATCTGAGAGATTTACTGCAGCCAGGCCACTGCCATGGAGATAGCGACAACACTACGGACACGGCAGTTAAAAGAGCAGAGTGACATATGTGGTAAACACGGGTGTGTTTAAGTCTCTTCTCCATGCCTCCTTCGCGGCTCGGCAGTAAATCTGAGCGTCTGACAGTAATGTCGCACGTGTGGCTCAGAGACAGAGCAACAGTCTGCTATTCTGCAAGGACCTTGAGCCCCGAGTCAAGATGACACATGTCCTTTATCATGATGTCCTGGTATGTGTGCGCAGGTGTGTGTGTATACACTCTTATTCCAAAGTCCAGAGTCAATATTCGCTACAATACATAATTAGTCCTGATGCAAATAAATGTATAAAATGATTTTTAAAACTATGCCATTCCTGTGAGGTTTTAAAATTATGAAATCTTGCATTTTTACTGCTTCTCACGGTTATTATTTAATAAGCTCAAGTTGTTCCTGTTTGTCCCTGAAAAATGAATACAACTTTTAAAATGACTTTGATGTGTATCGTGTATGTTCTTATTAAAATATATATTGTATAAGCCATTAATATGAGAAATGGCTCCAAACTTTTGAAATATGGAGATATTCTGCTACTGCACATAGGGACCTTGAGCTGACATACACATATTTTATCATTGTAATCTGGAGTGTGTGTGTGTGTGTGTGTGTGCATATGCACAGCTTCTCTCCTGTGTCTCAGGGAGTGTCACATTTTCAAAGGGACACTCAGCCATGCTGCATTTCTCTCCCTTAAAGACAAGGTCACCCACCATTTTTCCATTGTGTTTCTATAGATTTCCTATTTGGACCAATTTCCACTCTCTCTATCAGCCATTGTGTGGCATTATAAAGAATCTCCTTTATTCCGTACGTTGCCCCAGAGAAAAGTTTACTATGTTCTTTTTTGCACTGTCCTTTATGATGTTGCATTCACTGTCCACTTTATTTCAAACCCGTACTCTGTGCTGTCAATGGCCACTGTATTGTTGTTATTTAATGTATTTATAGTTACACTATAGCACCATGATAAATAAAAAAGAACACTTTAAAATCAGCACTCCACAGAATGCCATTCCATTCAATATTCAATCCATACACAGACTGACGACACCTCCACACTGCCTTAATAATGCCTTTGCCTTAATAATCCTGGGGAAGATACCTATTCATGGTGTAACAGTCAGTTGTGACCCTCATCAAAATGAAACGCTGGTAGGGGTGGGCGATATGGCCCTAAAATAATATCACGATATTTCAGGGTATTTTGGCGATAACGATATTCTTGGCGATATGAAAAAACACATTTCATTTCAAGAACACACTACTGCAACAAAAAAAAATGTTACATTAATAGTAATTATATTAAAGAAATAATATATTTACTTTCTTATTTACATTATTTTTAATTACATTTTAATTTAGTACAAACCTAACCTTTTCAAATATTCAGAAAGAAAACAACAAATAAACATGTGCTTATTTTGTAAACAACCAAAACTTACCAAGATTCTTACATTGTATAAAAAACATTTCGAATATTGATATTTTATATCCAAACCCAAGGATATAACACACAAGGTACTCATCTTTTGGAGCAAATTTTTGAACGCAGAGCAAATTCCACCGTACCTGACGCTGTGCCTAAATGACTCATAATGAATGTACGCCATGTTACATGTAACTGCATGACGTCATTACGTAAACAAGTCAGAATATCACGATAATCACGACAATGATTTTTTTATTGTTTAAAAAATGTTTGCGATATTATTGCACACGATACGATATGGCACAGCCCTAATCCCTGATAGGAGGTCCTTGGGTTACGTCAGTCCTGAGTTATCTCCCATTTACTGTATAAAGCCTTGTTTCGACTTAAGTGGTTTTGCGCCGTAAACGTCGTAACGCGAACTTCGTGTGTGGTGTGCGCGGCAGAAGAATACACGGTTACACGGCTCGGGACCGAGGAGGATAGGTGTGAGGATAGGATAAGTGCTTACAGTATGTTATTTACGTACAGTATGTACGTATGTTCCAACTTACACCGAAAATCGGTTTACGACGTGACGTAGGAACGGATCAACGTCGTCAGTTGAGGACCCACTGTATGTTTAACTCTGTCAGAAATAACCCATTCTGGTTGTAAAATACCTGAATTACGAAGCATGGTGAAATTTCTGAGATTTAAAACAAAGCTCATCACCGTTGATTACTTTACATGTGAAAGTACAACAAAAAACACACCTTCTTCAAAGAGTGGTACTGGATGCTGGATTCATTAACAGCCGCAACAGAAACTCCGTCACTGATAAACACTGAGCTTGGGGGGTTTTCTGCACCCAGGACGGTGATGTTCTCAAAGACCAGATTATTAGGGTCAACAAATCCACTGTGCCTGACCTGCATGGTCAACTCCTCCTGGAAAGAAAAATAGAAAAACGTTATATATATATATTTCAATAAAATTATTATTCCAATATAAGTAACATTTCAGTAATATACTGCACCTATGACCCTCCTGGGACCACCTGGTCACCACCCTCCAAGAGGGTCTATCTGAGTATACCTACTACAAAACCATAATCTACGTGGTCCGCTTTTGGTAGCAACAATAAAATAAACAAGTTCATTTATTCCTGCCTTTTGAAGCAAAGTACATCTTCTGAGGTTTAAAGGGTTAAATTATCTCTTGTGACTCATGTAGACGCAGTAGAACAAGTGGTTCTGTGAGGAGATGAGGGGAATTGGCCAGAGCTTTGATGGAGCAAACGAGTGACTGTTATTTGATGTGGTTTCAAAGACGCTACGAGATGCAGATCATAGATGATCAAATAAATAATAATAATAATAATTATCCTGCACTGGACTTACATTGAACACAGTGAAGTGGTACAGGATGTAAGATCCAGAGGAAACAGTATCTATTAGAGAGAGAGAGAGAGAGAGGGAGAGAGAGAGAGAGAGAGAGAGAGAGAGAGAGAGAGAGAGAGAGAGATTACATACTAAAACCATTTATCTATAGACAGACAGACAGACAGACAGATAGATAGACAGACAGACAGACAGACAGATAGATAGATAGATAGATAGATAGATAGATAGATAGAATAAAAAATCAATTACATACAGTATATTTGACATTTTCACAGACAAACACATACACACACACAAACACACACACACTCACACTCACACACACACACATACACACAAAGACAGAACAGTGAACTTTCTGTCTTAGGCAAGAAAAATAACACAACTTTTTAATTAGTAGCAAATCCACCAAAATACCTCGAGAATCTCCGTCGTCCCAGAATAGCTCGCCTGACGCTTGCTTGTTGTCATCGAGCGCAATGATCAGACCCATGGGATAGCGACGACTGTGGGAACACGCACACTTTCATCATCATCATACACGCACACACTCACACACACTCTCACTCTCTCAACTTTTACCAGGAACTAAATAAGACAAGGACTAAAAGGAGAGTCTTTGAAGTACAGATAGGATTCTTATTTTTTTTGCGTACCATGTCAGAGGCAGTGACTGTGAGGTGAAATAGAAGGCATTTTTATTTTGTTTTTTTTGTTTGTTTTGTTTTGTTTTTGACTGCACAAATGTTCTCAGCACAAATGAAAATTGCAGAGTGGATTAAATCTCCTCATAAAGAATCCTAATAAGAGATGTGAAAGGCACTAAGAGTAATCTCTAGCGTTGTATTTCGAATGTCCTTCCTGAAGTGCCCCCCCGCCAAAAAAAAAAATATATATATATATAAAAATAAAAATATATATGGGCCCAGAGCCCATCTTGAATCACTGGGCGCAAGGCGGGAACACACCCCGGAAGGGGCGCCACAGGGCAACACAGACACACACACACATTCACTCACACACTCACACCTACGGACAATTTCGAGTCACCAATCCACCTACCAAGTGTGTTTTTGGGTTTTTGGACTGTGGAAGAAAACCGGAGCACCCGGAGGAAACCCACGCAGACACAGGGAGAACACACCACACTCCTCACAGACAGTCACCCGGAGGAAACCCACGCAGACACAGGGAGAACACACCAACTCCTCACAGACAGTCACCCGGAGGAAACCCACACAGTCACAGGGAGAACACACCAACTCCTCACAGACAGTCACCCGGAGGAAACCCACACAGTCACAGGGAGAACACACCAACTCCTCACAGACAGTCACCCGGAGGAAACCCACACAGTCACAGGGAGAACACACCAACTCCTCACAGACAGTCACCCGGAGGAAACCCACGCAGACACAGGGAGAACACACCAACTCCTCACAGACAGTCACCCGGAGGAAACCCACACAGTCACAGGGAGAACACACCAACTCCTCACAGACAGTCACCCGGAGGAAACCCACACAGTCACAGGGAGAACACACCAACTCCTCACAGACAGTCACCCGGAGGAAACCCACACAGACACAGGGAGAACACACCACACTCCTCACAGACAGTCACCCGGAGGAAACCCACGCGGACACAGGGAGAACACACCACACTCCTCACAGACAGTCACCCGGAGGAAACCCACGCGGACACAGGGAGAACACACCACACTCCTCACAGACAGTCACCCGGAGGAAACCCACGCAGACACAGGGAGAACACACCACACTCCTCACAGACAGTCACCCGGAGGAAACCCACGCGGACACGGGGAGAACACACCACACTCCTCACAGACAATCACCCGGAGCAGGAATCGAACCCACAACCTCCAGGTCCCTGAAGCTGTGTGACTGTGACACTACCTGCTGCACCACATATATATATATACATATATCAAAATTCCCTGTGCATATTCAGCCTGCATGGGTGTGCTCGAGCCGGAGAATACAAATGAGCAGCTGACACAAAAAACAGGACAGCAGTGACGAGAGAGAAAATAAAGGAGAAAAATAAACATTTCAGTGTTTGAAACTCATCAAAGCTGGAGTTCTGTAAGGCCATTAAATTAACCATATGGGACTGTTACGTATTTACATTAGATCTACACTTCCTGTCTATACACTTACTGACACCAAGGTAGACAGGTACATATACTCCAAAGAAAATCAAAAACATGAAATGGACAACACTGAAGCACCTGTACGCCAGCCTCCTTCCTCTACATCTCATTATTATTAAGGGTTAGCATTGGGCTATGATGCAACGGGACTGTGACTTCTGAAGTAAAATAGCTCCAATCCAATAAAGTTGGGATGAGTTGGAGTGGTGTTTGTGATCCAGAACTAATCATCCAGCATCAGCAATGCACTGGTGGCTTAATGCCAACACACCGCCTCACAAATATATTCCAATATCCGGTGTTAAAGCCTTTGCAGAATAGAAGTCGCTGTCACTGCAGTGAAGGGGGAAAAACTCCCTATTAAAACCCTTCATTACAGAAGAAACTGATAGAGCAGGTGTCTACAAACAAGTGTAGGTGTAATAAGTTTTATTAAACCCATTATTCTTCACTATTATTACTCTTCCTATTGTTATTCTCCTCGCTGACGACTTTATTGGAGACCTCTTCCTTAAAGGTTCACTATAAAAAAAGGGTAATAGTACCATGTGTAACCCATCTGTTGCTACTCTTTATATCAACCCCTCTCTCCCACATTTATCATCAGTCAGTTTTGAGTTGTGGACCATGTGCAGCAGCTCTTACTGACACTGAAGTGGCATTCACCCAACTCAGCCAAAAATAACCACACAAGAGCAGTTCTGCAGTTAGAAAAGGGGTTTCTGATAAAGTGGCCAGGCTGTAAGCTGACAGCACCTGTGTTTGTGTTGACATATTTAAAAAAAAATTGCCAACAGTGTTTCCTTAAAGGGTTTAAATTTGTTATGAATGGCTCAGAAAGTGCTCATACTCAAGCCTCATTCATCACATTTGAATGTGTCTGTCATTATAAACTTCTAGTTTAAAAGAGAATGAAAACAATCAAGTGTCAGTCGCTCCAAGCTGTAATTACAGGTAGAATATTCATGCTGTGAAATAGATCCTGAACTTGCTGTGCTGTGGCGCAATTCCAATCTCTTTGCGCTACAAATGTGGTTCTGTATGATATTCAGTAGGTGTAAGGTAATCAACATGGCATCAAATCAATTATGTGTGTGTGTGTGCGTGTGTGTTGGCTTATGTGAAAAGTCAGGACAAAATTCCAGAAAACTCACTTCTTGGAACAGTGTTCTAAAATATTTAGAGTTTAGGTGCAGTGTTAATTAGCTACATTTATCATTATGTCTATGGAAAGTCCTGACAAGTATAGAGAAACCAACATGTGTGAGAGTTTGTGTTGTGTGTGAATTTTTGGTCTAGATATTCATTCATTCATTCATTATCTGTAAGCGCTTATCCAATTCAGGGTCGCGGTGGGTCCAGAGCCTACCTGGAATCATTGGGCGCAAGGCTACACCCTGGAGGGGGCGCCAGTTCCTCACAGGGCTACACACACATTCACACCTACGGACACTTTTGAGTCGCCAATCCACCTACCAACATGTGTTTTTGGACTGTGGGAGGAAACCGGAGCACCCGGAGGAAACCCACACAGACACAGGGAGAACACACCAACTCCTCACAGACAGTCACCCGGAGCGGAAATCGAACCCACAACCTACAGGCCCCTGGCGCTGTGTGACTGCGACACTACCTGCTGCACCACCGTGCAGCCCTGGTCTAGATACATGTTACACAATTAAAGTCAGGTATTGAACTAGGCCTAGTTGTAGGTTCACGGTTGGGTTTAGCTTTAAACTGGTTAAGGTTAGAGTAAGGGACATGGCCATGAATGGGAGTCTATGTAGTGTCCCCTGAAACAATGGAGACGAGACCGTGGGAGCGTACCTTTGTGTGGTAGTGACTGCGGGCCTCTGAATGGGCAGGATGGCTCCTCCTCTGATGTGTAAACCCATTTTATCGGCCGGCAGGTTCATATTCACTCGAGCTTTTCTCTCTGTTATCCTCTCCTCCTGCAGGAAAGAGAACAATAACGTTATCAACATAATCCTCGACTCTAATTTATTCCTCTCCCTGAAGAGGACGTCGTTTTCTTTAACTGCACCTCCGTCAGTCCGTCTCAGTCAAACACACTACAACAGCTCAGAGACATGGCAATTAATTCCTTTATCTTTAAAGACCATCTTCACAGCATGTTATTATTGCCTTTTACTCGCAGCTACGTTTCCCTCCCTCCATTTTCTGCACTCAGCCTGTCTTTCTCTCCCTCTCTTTTTTCACTAAACTCCACTAACTTCTTCCACTGTCTCTTTGTCACTGTCTCTTTGCATATCCCTTTGTTTATTATTTTTTCTCTCATTTTTTTTGCTCTGCCCATTTTCTCTTTCTCTTTATCTCTTTATCGCACACTCATTTCTCTTCTTTCTGTGTCTCTCTCATCCTCCTTTCCTCTTAGCTTCCCAGGTGCTGACTCTTCTTGCCTCACATTCTGTTTATTTCACATTTTTGCTCTTCTTTTAGTTTTTATTTTCACTCTCTCTACATTTCTCAATCCCTTAACCACAATCAAATCTGTGTGTTTATCACATTTGCTGTTGACCGGCAGTGCCTTTAACTGACAAACTAACACACACACACACACACACACAGCGGGCCTAGAGGGACTACAGGAACCTCATCATGACGACAGGGTTTAGTTTATCT
Source organism: Hoplias malabaricus (assembly GCF_029633855.1). Lineage (NCBI taxonomy): Eukaryota > Metazoa > Chordata > Actinopteri > Characiformes > Erythrinidae > Hoplias > Hoplias malabaricus. The sequence goes on from NC_089810.1 coordinate 36,507,044, forward strand.
TATCCTGTGATCAGTGTGTGTTAATCTCCGTCTGAAGGCTATAACCAGACCCTGGAGAAACTAAGGTGGCCCTGATTGGCCCTGCCACCTTTTTTTTTTTTCCCCTGCACTGGATGCTTAAAGTGGAGATCCTAGCCCATGTTAAAGGGTTTGTAACTGGGCTGTGGATTTATGTGCTCATAAATCTTAATCTCATTTAGAATGTCACAGGAAATCTACGGTCTGAATCCTGAGCAGGCTCTATTTCAGAGAGAATGCTTTTTCTATTTACTAAACCTATAGGGCCTTTAGTAAGACGGGCTCTGCCAGTAGATCTTAGGGCTGTCCTTATATTAACCTTAAACACCGAGAAGAATATCTTGGAGCTTTTGAGAATTGCATCTAATCATACACAACATTCTGCTGCAGGCGATCATTCAAAGCTACAGGACACATACATGAGCCTTTTAAAACAAATGGCACAAGCACAACCTCCATATATAATTCTGAAGGATCTTTCCAGCAAGTATCCATTGTATTCATTCATTCATTATCTGTA